>NW_027489935.1:0-19063 GCF_050948215.1 Halictus rubicundus | reverse complement strand
AGCATAATTTTAGGAAAATCAATTTCTACTTCTTTCATATGAGATACCTTAATTTGTAATTTAAAAATGTTTCATGAACAAGCATTATTTCCTTACACTTTTTTTTTATAGATAATTGTTCCAAGGATCGATCTGTGGGAACAGAAATATGTTGAAAACCAGAGTAGCGTTTATTTAACGTACTATTCCGAATAATATAGAGTTTTGAGAGAGAATCACGTGGATGAATTAATATGTATAAAATAATATAATTGTAGGAGCAAGGATGAGCAAATTTTTATTGAAATAGTCATTTCAAACAGCGAATAAAAGATAAAAAAATAATTTGTTACGCGTCAAATAAAAATAATTATGTTATCTCTATTCCACACGTAATGACTTTATTCGACGAATAAAGATTTTTTTTTTAAAGACCGACCAACAGCCTACAATGTAAGCAGATGGAGAATCGAGCATTATTGGCAATTTATGATTTTATGTTTTTAATCAGAACAATATTGTTAATACGAATGAGTTGTAGAGCTTATCCCGATCAAAATGAGCCCAAACACGACATCATTTGGACTGTCTTTAACGAGATTGTAATTTTTATCGTAACATTACGTATCAGTTAAACTTGTTCGATTACACTTGAATTTGACCTCATTTTCATCAGGAAAATCCCCTCCATTTGCTTGTCACAATTTTATGAGGATATATTGGAAAATCTAAAAGTTTAAACTTTCATTCGTGCGCGATTCTACATCCGCTTACATTGTATATCGTCTGTCGTCGCTGGGTCTTTGAAGCTCGGCGCTCGGCAAAAGTTATTCGAAGATTTATTCGAAGCCTTCGAATAAAAGATACAGATAAAAGATGAAAAAATTATTCGAAGTTCGAATAAATCCGCTTCGAATAAAAAAAATTATCTTTATTCGTCGGATAAATTCTCGTAGAATAAAATTATTTATCCGATACTCGTCGAATAAAGATACTTTTTTTATTCGAACCTTGTAACCGTGTCGGTTACATATCGATGTATCGCGTGTATCCGACAGCGATACCGACCCCACCACAACATTCTATTACGGTGCTCGCGAGTCCGAACGTAGAGAAGGACCGCGAGATATCGCGATACCGTTCGAGTTGCGCACGCATCGATCCCCACTCGATAACGAACGAAGGAGGTCGATGCGAGCCGTAGATCCGGCACTCTACGTCTGGAAGCGGCCCGGGAAACACCTAATAGTAAATTGTGTCTGATCGACGAAAACCGGTACGCGTTCGAGAAGTCAAACTGACTTAGCAGGGCAAGGCAAACCGTCCTTCCTGCTCTCAACGTGTACGCGCCTCAAACCGAGGAGTCGCGATCGAAGCGTCGAACAGACACAATACATTCGTCTCGCGATACAAATCCTAATTCAAGGTTAAAGCATAGTTACTGGGTACGTAGAAGCACAGACGAGGTATAGGAGTAGACCAATCACCATATGGGGCTTCGTGTCTCATATGTAAACAACTGGTTTTCTTACGCCCTCTACGCTGACGAACGATAACTGCTGGAACTAGATCCACAAGAATGATAAAATCTGGTCAAATACAAATGATTGACGAGTTATGTACGGGATGACTATATGTTCAAATTATATTTTTTTATTAGATGTCATAAAAAATATAATATTAATTATTACAAATATAACATTAAATAAATATAGATACCACATTTTCAAATTATAGAAATACAATTTTCATACATTCATTTTATACATTTTATTTATACATTTCTCCATACGTATAATTATTATTCGCATTTCTATAATTTTTTAACACTATTGATGCGCATCCATTTTGAATATATTTTGTAACTGAATTTGAAAAAGAAATTAAATTGAAATTTACTATATATTTTCATGTATATTTCATTTAAACAACATAAATTTTAGCTTCAAAGAATCATGTAAAATATCAATTAATATTAATTGTGAAATTCGAAAGAGTTAAGAATTAATTAATCAATAATTATGTAGTTGATCGTTTTTTGCGAGATGTCAATCTATATGACTCAGAATGTAGTTGTGTTATTTTCTTTCACGTTTGTAGTGAGAAAATAAACGACGAACGCAATATGTTGTACGACACGTACGAACACAACTGCATTCATCGAGCTCGATCAGACTCGTCCAGTCGTGATGCCAGAATCATGGGACGCCGCGGCGCGGCGCGCCGTCCCACGTGGCGGGGGTGGGGGCAAACCCTTTCGCCGGCTTGGCCCCACTCAGACGTATCGTCGTCACATTACCAAAATATCGAGCGCCTGAACCGCAATCGATTCCCGGTTCGGCGAGACGCACATTTTGCTACAAATTTTAAACTAATAAAGATATCAATGCGATATTTGGACTAGAAATTTTTTTTAAATCGGGTTTGATGTCGTATACTGAAATATGTTCTATATTTCTGAAATAATTGTTTTTGTTGATTTTTAAGATAAAGCCGGATAAGATGGTCAAAAGTGCCTCCAAACCAAATTAATTTTTAGTCGCACCATGCTCAACAAAAAATTACGAAAAAATTCATGAATATTCTATCTAATATCATACACGACTGAGATTTTTTTCATAATTTTTGGTTTGCAAAATCGATTTTTCGAAAAAAATTCATATTAATAATCACGATGAGACACAAATAACATAATAACATAAACGTGGTCAACTGAAAAGTTCGATATAAAATCGTCAATTTTATGCTTTCGGATTTGTTTAAAAATCGATTTTGCAACCAAAAATTATGAAAAAAATCTTAGTCGTGTATGATATTAGGTAGAATATTGATGAATTTTTTTTATAATTTTTTGTTGAGCATGGTGCGACTAAAAATAAATTTGGTTTGGGAGCACTTTTCATCATCTTTTCTGGCTATATCTTAAAAATGGACAAAAAAAAATTACTTAAAAATTATAGAACTTATTTCTGTACACACCATTAAACCCGATTTTTAAAAAGAATTAGTCCTAATTTCGCATTGATATTTTTTTTTAGTTTAAAAGTTGTAGCAAAATGTGCGCTTCGCCGAACCGGGAATCGATTGCGCTAATCGGTGGAACGCGTCGAATAGTCGAGCAGGCAGCTCAGACGACGTTACGAGTCGGCGGAGGGGATAGACCCCTCCCCTGCCGTGGGACGGCTCGGCCGCGTAGGCAAGATTCGTTACCGAAACCGTTTTCCATAAGAGTTTTGAATATTAATTTAGCCTTCGTTATTCTCCGATTTATAGCGAATTTAGATTCGCTTTTATCAGAAAAACATCTCCAATCGGCTCATAATATTTTCATTACGATATTTTTAATAATAAGACAGTTGGGTTCTGGTTGTTCATTATTAATAGGCAATGTGTTACAATGTTTCCTTTCGTAATTTCTTCCGATCGTGGTCTTGAGAATTTCAGTGGCTCATTGTCAGTCAGGCAAGCAGCTACCGGACACAACAATGCAAGCTCATAAGCATTGCTTACTAATAAAAATCTAATTTTTGCAATAATTTATTGTCATGTTATGAAAATATGAACAATAAATTGTAAATATTTTTCTGGTAAAAATGAGTCCAAACACGCCATAAATAGAATGAAAAGGATGTTAAGGAAGTGTGTAGGAATAAAGTGTAAATAAATATACATAATTACGCGGAATATTTACCAAAAAAGTAACATTAATAATGATATATTTAAATACTAGCAAAAATACATAATAATGTTTTTAATACGAATTCCTCCGCATGTGGGTGAATTTGTGCTTTTTGATGCTCCCTACATATACATACATGTACATTATATATGTATATGCGCAGATGATCTCCTAGAAAGAATACATTACAATTAGACATAAAAACATACTTTTACATATGTAATAAATTCTACTAGTTATTGGGCTTCAAAAATCAAGCCACGTTACTATTAAAACCAGATATACCATTATACGTATAATGCAATTGTAATAGCATGCCACTCTTTCATCTTAGTTCTTCTATTACTTCCCAATGCAGTGATGTAGTACATGCAGTGGTCAAAGTAATAAAATTAACAGGATGGGTCACGTGAAGGCGTGAAAGAAGGTCTTATCCATCCCAGAGTACATTAAATGTTTACCAACATCAGCATACGTGTACAAACGTATACACCACAATAAAATATACGAAGTTATATATTTACACATTTTATTAAGTAAAAGAACATTGAGTGTACTCCGAATCGTGAAAAAAAGAATAAATCAAGCAAAAAAATCGTTAAGAATATAATACAAAGTCTTTGCATGATAATAAAACATACAAAACAAAACTGCTACAATCACCATATTCCTCGAGCCAAAGCAACTACAAATGTGTATTCCAAATATTACAATGCAGCTGTATATATTTCTTAATTGCTTCTATAAAAAAATCATTTACAAAATGTTTATTAACCTAGTTTCCAGAATTTCATATACACGACGTATACGCAAATCTCTATGCATGAAATTCCGAAAATATGATTAATAACTGATTTTAATGAATTTATTATAGACACACTTAAAAAGTATATTGAAATACCAACAGGATTATCGATAAAAATGAAAAAATTTAAACATGTCTGAAATGCGATAATTTGGAAAATGTTTTCGCGGAATTTTTTATACATCTACATTTCTTGCCGAGCCACACTGTATCCTTATGAATTTTTACTGTTAATGTAAAATATACAATGTCTTTCTTATGTTCAGCGCATTCGTCTTGGTTAAAGCAGTTTGGATATTTCTGTTCCACAGAACGTGAAATTATCGAAAATATCGATAGTTTATCTAATATGAATGCCTCGCTGCGTATGGATGGGTAAACCATGTCAAAAGTTTTATTTATAATTTTAAAAATGGCCGAAAAATGTACACTCGGGACACAAAGATGCCCAAATTCAATGTTATCGTGTACAATATATGCTCTAAAGGATAACAGTAGTTGCTCGTCTCGTGTGAACGTTGCATTATTCTCCAAAAACATATCGTAACACCTACGACATCCCGATTTTTCAATACATTTTTTAGCGATATACCCTGCAAAGTATTCAAGCGCACACGATTCTAGCTAGCACACCGATGTTGACAGTTCTTCAATATTATCGATTTTAATATTGTCATCAAAACTATCATCATCTGTGTTCTCTTGGATAGCAGACAATGAAGCATCTGATTCCAACGTGGCTGATTCACATTGTGCTATCATATCCCCCGGCATTAACGGTGCATCGTCATCAGGCATGCAGTTACCACTATGTATACTACGATTCAAATTCAATAATATATTTTTTTGAATTGCAAGACGCACCGCTTTTACCGAAGGATTGCGATCATAGGTGCCACCGTGCATTCGAAGAACGGAAAAAAAATTTTCAATGCAATCGCTGTTTAAGCGTGATGTTATAAGGAACATACTGCCTTCTTCTTTTAAATCGTTCCACAACTGCAAGGTGGCATTTATAGATTGCCGTAATCCCAAAAGACATGGATGTGTTTTACGACCGTTAGAAGAAAGTACAAACCAATTGCTCATGTTGGTAACATGCGCAATTAAATGTTGATCAATGTTATTAAAACACGAAATAGCACGCTTCATGGGATTTGGATCACTGGTAGATCGACTGTTTAAATTACCAAACAAATCATTAAGCGTTTCAAAGAAACTAGCTGTGTGTTGTACAGTATTTGTATTAATGCTACCAGTGAGTGAAGCGGTAAACATAGCAGCTGACACTCTTTTGCTAAAAACTTGAAGAGCAAGCTTACACTTCATTTTATCTAAAGAATTTGGAAAAAAATGTTTATCGGATAATTTGTAAGCTGCTCGCGTACTTTTATCTTTCTCCAAATTCCAGAGAAGTACTACATCGCGCCACGAAACTATACAGTCATTAATAGAAAAATCATAATTTAATAAATTATTCCTAATGCTCTTGAATAAATGTAAATAATCAAAAATGTAATAAATTTTTTGACCATTTCATATAAAAAATGGCTTCTCAACAGAAACACGTTCATCTGCTACGCTTTGATAACTACTTCCCTGATCGGAAACAACTGCTCTGACTTTCAAACCTGTCTCATGCAGTGCATCTAATATTTCATCTAAAGTAATTGATAAATCATGTTTTTTCACACCAGTTTTTGATACAAAGAAAGCCAAAGGTTGTTTCCAATTAGTGAACAGCCCGCGTATCATAAATACAAGAACCTGTGTACCCACAGCTACATTTCTACCCAAAAATCCTAAATCTTCGAAACCTTCAATGACCTGCCGTTTTGGGTGGAAATCGAGACACTTTTTGATGGCCATTTCATCAAATACAAGGGTGGAATTACGATCTGC
Organism: Halictus rubicundus; assembly: GCF_050948215.1. NCBI lineage: Eukaryota > Metazoa > Arthropoda > Insecta > Hymenoptera > Halictidae > Halictus > Halictus rubicundus. The sequence continues at coordinate 12,698 of NW_027489935.1, read as the reverse complement.
AATTTCCATGTAAGAAGATTTAAATTTTATCGCGTTAAATAAATTTGGACAAATTCCTGGCCAAATGTCGATTTTCCCGAACCATCGACTAATTGTGGATGGACTTGGCAAATGAAAACCAAAAATTTCACGCATTTTATGGTACAAAACGGGAGAAGTGTAGTGCATTGTAAGGCATAATTGTTGCTCCTTTTTCGAAAAAATTCTCCACGATTTGAGTTTAAGCAATATGAGGATGACAAATGTCAATAAGTACCCGGAAATTCTTTTAGAAATTGCGTTCTTCAAACATGTATCATCGATATTGCCTGAAGAAAGCTTATCTTGCAACCGATTTATTGCCTTACACTTTGCCCGCAATTGCAAGCGAAGAGCCTTATATTTTTTCTTCTCTTCCTCTAATTGCACCTAGGTTTCCATTAGCTGCTGTTCCAAACCATTACAACTTTGTATTGATGACATGTCATCCTGTATAGACATAGTGTCTGACTCAGTGCTAAAACTATTATTATTCATATTGGACGAATGAAAAATTTCCGGTACGGCATCTTTGCGCAGTCTACCCGACGCGTAAAAAGAATTATTAGAAAAATGTTGACTGCACACATATTGATTTTGTAATTTTTTATCAGACATTTCCACCCAATCATCTACGCCACAGTTAATCAGCCACGTTATGCACCTATCACTATCTCTCGTTGGAAATGAATGAAAAGAAATATTGTTCGTTGTAGTACGGTTTGTTAAACCACAAAAGGGATAGGCACACTTTTTATAGTGAGTTTTCCGTTCATTCCGCTTCATTGTATGCGAGAAATAGGATAGCAAAGTGATTAGAGAGAAAATAAGCAGATTACGGAACACTAGCTTTCTATAATAGTAAATGCGATATTTACTAAGCGCATGCAATATAAAATAATATATATGTATGTATATGATTTACCTGAATATAAGCTTCCCCATGTAGAAACGTCTCCTTCGATGCACTCGCGTAACAGGCGTAACGAAATTAAAAGGACACAACATTCTTTTGTTTCATTCATCATTTATAGAATCTCCGACATGAGATTTAAAATTCTTTCAGCAACAGCGCCGTTGTAGAATATTGGTTCCACAATACTAGTTCTGGCTGATACGGTAGGATGTGACACGGAATGGTAAGGGCTCTAGAGCCCCCCGAGCGTGAGACAGAAAAATACATTGGGTGATTGGTCTACTCCTATACCTCGTCTATGGTAGAAGTATCGTTTGAGGGATACTGTGTGTACCGCACGGGTCGAAGCGAGACAGTCGATCATCGCATGATCGCGGTTGTTCCTTCGAAACCTCGACAGAGCGTACTCTGAGGCCACGAATCGTGCCAAAGAGTGGACTGCTGGGTCCCGAGGAACTGCCGTGGTTTTCTGCGAGTCTCGTCCGGATCGGGACTATTTCTTTTCACGCAATCGCGGTTTTTCTGTCGTGACCTTAATCGAGCCTACTCTCCTACTTCGTACGATCGCGGCTACTCTGTCGTGACCTAATCAGAGATTACTCCAAGGCCACGTATCGTGACAAAGGGTAGACTCCTGGGTCCCGTAGAGCGACCGAGGTTTAGTGCGAGTCTCCCCCGAATCCGTACGATAGAGCATCGCATGATCCCGAGTATTCCGTCTTGACCTTTGTCAGAGATCACTCCGAGGCCACGTATCGTGCCAAAGGGTGAACCTATTGGTCCCGTGGAATAACCGAGGTCTAGTGTGCGTCTCTACTGAATCGAGACGATCGAGCCTTGCACGATCGTGGGCACTCTGCCGTGACCGGTACCCGAGAACACTCCGAGGCCATGTATCATGCCAGAGAGTAGACTCGTGCGTCCCGTGGAGTGACCAAGGTTTAGTGTGCGTCTCCACCCAGGCCACTTGTACGAACAGCGGGCAGGTGCCTGGATGGTTTGACGGGTACGATGTCGTTCGATCGCGGAATTCGGGTCAGATTGGAGCAATCGGACTTTGCACGATCACGGGCACTCTGCCGCCGCCTTGTCTCAGACTGCTCAGAGGCCACGTTACGTGCTGAAGGGCAGGCTCATTGGAAGCGTAGAGTGAAGGCGATTTTGTGTGTGTCTCCATCCTGATCACTCGTACGATTGTCCGGCCGAGTGTAAGGGTGGTCAGACGGGTCACGAACTGCTTTTCGCGGGGCGTGATCCACGCTGGGTCATTATTCTAAATTGATTCCGAAAACCGGACGTAGAGTCGAGCGAGCGTACCGCGAGCGATCGACACGCGTTGAAACGATTTATTTACGCGTCGCGAACCTTCGACGCAGGAGCCCGACGCGTTTTGTTTTACTCGTCACCGCGGTGGTATTTGTTTTGTATACAGTTCTTGCCAGAATATAGATATCCTTTGTTACCATATCTGGGTCTATAACATCTCATTTAACTCGTCCAAACCTCGCCGCTTTCCAGTGCCTGGAGGCACGAATCCATTCTATCTCGCGAACTCGCGGGTTTTCGAAGAATAGGGTAGTAGCAGGCCCTGCGAAACGATTAAAGATAATTTCGAGAAGCGAAGTAGGGATACAGGTAGCAACGTATTCGGGTAGAGTGAAAAGAAAGGAAAGTACGGTTTCAACCTTCGAATAACGAATAAAGATAAAGTATCTTTTATTCGAATCGTTATTTATATAATTTTTTATCTAAATAATGCCCAACTCTGGTAGGTACGCCACGTCTGATGAAGCAGGTATCGATTAGAAAGAAATAGGCAAACCGGCGGCGGATGTAGAACGGAAATAAATTTTTAGACTTTATATGTTTTTGTACGATTGCGACGATTTTGTTAAAATTTGTGTACCGTTAAAATCAATTTTTTAAGAGCTCACAATAAAGGGGAGGAAAGATGTACCTACGTAATACGGAAATTAGTTTTTCGGGCATATTTGATTTCATAACATTGCCACAATTTTTTTAAATATACGACGAAGCGTACTCTTTGCAATAAGACCAGAATTAAGTCGATTAATTTATCAGCCATATTTATTTCCGTAGAACCACGAGAATCTTTCTAACCAGTCACCACAAGGTAGTCCGTTTCTAATAGAACAAACCTTAAATCGATTCATCGATTTTTCTCGAATAAATTCTCAAAAATGTCCTCTTTCACAATAACGGAGGAGTAAGGTTCGAAACTGAATTATGACTGTGCGGAGACTATATCAATACTTTGCCCCATGTTTTGCCCGTAGCAAGGCTCAAATAAAAGGAAGGAAACGAATGATAAATTATCTTGTTTAATTAGAAAATTTGAGAGAAACGAGAAGGTTCAAGAGACAGGGCTGGCGAGCCTGCGAGTTGTAATTCGCTCGTTTGATTTCGTCGATCAATGTCGCTCCGATTAAATGGAATTTTCGCTATCGATACAAGCACTTTAAGCCGGTCAGAAGGTACAAGCCGCCAGATAGACTGCTCCAATGGTGCCAAGATTACACGGGAGAATCTACCAAGGATTCCCGGCGCGTCATGTCGATACGTTCGATTTGGTGTATCGGTTTCTTCCACTTTCTCTTACACCCTCCCGCCATCCCACTCTCTCTCGCTCTCTCTCTCTCTCTCTCTCTCTCTCTCTCTCTCTCTCTCTCTCTCTCGCTGGAATTCATGGAATCCCCGAGCGTAGTTCCAACAGAATGTTCCAATTTACCGGAACACAATCGCCGACTGTCGAATGGCGTCCAATTGCTCCAGAGATTCATCCGTCCGAGATCAAATATCTCAGACCAGGGTTTCGCATGTTTGACAAATTGTTTCTCTCCAGTGCCCATTTAGCTGCGATATTATTCATCAACGAGCTTATCTCCTGCTTCGACAACCGAGCCACTTGTTTGGCTTCCGTGTAGGATGAAGGGTATGAAATCGCCTTCTGGACGGCCATTAATCTAAGAAATTCATTCGTTGATGTCCTGTTCTCGGAAAATTAGTTGGATCAACAATTGCGAAGCTTGTTGGGATCGTTTATCATTATGTAAATTAAAATATCTGCAAAACTAATAATTTTCGACATGCTCAACACTTTTTTGAAATATACAAACACGGATAGATTCGTGTGGGTTGGTACGAAAATATCCTGTTGTACAATGGCGGGACACGATTTTTCCATTGCAGCAGCTTTGATGAAGTCGATGCTTTTCGCAGCTCATGGAGATTTATATACGATCGTTAAAGAGATAGTTGAGTCATTAAAAATAGTATAAGTAGACTGCGGGTTTGTATGCGTCCATAGAATTTATACATTTCAATTCGATGCAAAATTAAAATATGGTATCCGCTTCCAGCATTGAGTTTCAAGACTCTAAGGGATCAATTTTCGAGTATCCGGGATCAATTATCGAGATTACACGTTGAAGTAGAGAGAAAAGTCATCGAGTAGCTCGGGCGATAGAATTCTAATGCGAAATAAACCAAAGACACACCAAAAAAGAGATCAAATTTATTTCCCTTTTAAATCATTTAAGCGTTTCTAGATTTTCTAAATGCTTCTATACTGTTTTGCGTTTGATCCATCCATTTTTAATTAACAGTCTTGTTAATTATTGTTCGTTTAGCCTGGGATGAATAATTCTTCAAAATATAATTGTTAAATACGATGCTCTCATTCGGCTGATGCAAAGCTTTTAAATTCCGCGAATTTGAATGTGAAGATATTTAATCTCCCGATCAAGGAATTTCGACGGAACATAACGAATAAGAGTTTAATGTTTCCGTAGGAATCGGTGTCAGGCGTGGCCAATAATTGCATTGGTACGTTTTCAGCGACGCACAGTGTGTCGAGTATATGGGAATTCGGGAAAAAAGTCATAACTCTTAAATTATGAAATTTTCGAGTAAAGTACCTTAATACTTTTTGAAATAAAATGCAAAGGCGAATCGATTGGTATATAAAAAAATTTTTTTTTAATTATTAAAAAAACATTTTTTTTTAATTGCGATAACTCTTATGTTTTAATAAATTCTTATGTTTTTTTTACTGCATAAAACGTAGTTTACAATTTTAACGAAAATTTAAAAAAAAGTACAATACTGTATACATTACTTATTCAAATCTTCACAAGGAGGAATTAAAACTTAGGAATCCTTAAGAGAATTCCTTTATTTTACCTAGAAATAAATAAAATTAATAAATTAACATAGATAATATGTTATTAAATAATATGTGTACGTACTATACTACTTCAGCTTCACTATCATCAGAACAAGTGTTTGAGTTGGAATCTGATAAGTAGGATGTTTCATTTAATAATAAATAGTCTCTTATATCTGCAAAATCCTTTTTTTCTTTTTTCGTATGTTTTTTTTTTATAATGGGCAATAATTGGATCCAACTCCAGTAGAAGACGATTTAATAGGTCTTTATTTGAATTTTCTCTTGATGTCTTGCGGGTATTGTGTTCCCGAAAATATTTTATATTTTTATGTTGAGCCTCTAGAGCTTCTTCGGATAATTTGCCAATAGGAACAATTGTATTTTTAATAATTTCAACTGCATGGAAAAGTAATTTATGCGTAGTTACCGGCATCACATACCAATTATAATGTTTTAAATATAATTCTCTAGCTTCTTGAATTATTTCTTGGAATTTAATTATATTTATATTTTCTCCGCTTGAGCAAATGTGAGCAGATTTAAACCAATGCGAAATTAAAGTTTAATGTGCCACCAATTACTGTAAAAAATTCACGGGTGTACTTTGATGTACTTTTTTTAAAACTCTAATCAAAGTTGATAAATGTTAAACATAAAAAATTAGGACAAACTGCGATAATTTAAAAAAACTTTTTGGGAGATTGAAGGTCTAATAATGCTAAACACACCCTGTAAAAATCAAATTAAAAAACCAAATAGCTTGCGAGGGACGCATGTTTTAAAAAATGCGCGGAATTTGACAGTGAAGTTTCAGCCTCAATTTTAATAACAAATTGATTTATTCAGTTAAAATTTAAGGCAGTTTTAGAAACTACGTTTTGTTACGAACATTTTAGGATACATAAATTTGCAGATCTTACACTTTGATTTTCGGACTTTTTTCCATTGGACGACACACTGTGCGACGCAAGGAAAGAGAAACATTGTTCCGGTGAGGAGAGGTGTTCTCACTTTTGTTAGTTCCACTGCCATAATTCTTCCAGCCACGAGGCTCAGGGACAAACAGTTTCTCTAGAAATAAAGCATCGCCCATAGAAAGGGCAATTTTTTTTGCGCAACATAAGTCTTTTGCACAAAATGTGTGTCGCGGTGGGCACCACCCACGTGTTCTCAGCAAATACCACTCTTTTCTTCAGTTGAAACAGAAGCATACTCTTTCAGGCCGAACCCAGGCCGAGGGAGGAGAATTTAGAGGGAGAATTGCTTACAGTTTTTGAATTCATCCAGATTTAATCAGATGATTTAATCACAGATTTAATCTGTGACCAATTGATACGATTATAGAAAACATGACGACGGAGAGAGAAATAATTAACGCGTTTGCTACTAGTGTTTGCTACTAGCGGTTGTTTTGGCAACAAGCTTCATCATATGATATTCTTCAAAACGTCCTCTTTTAAAATGTGGTGTCATATACGATCGGTAAAATATCGATGGAAATATTAATAATTACAGTATAACCTCGCCTGTTGCAACCTCATTTATTGCATGAACTCCTCGTTCGTTCCACGTTCAGTGTCCCTAGATGAGGAGGGAGAGCACGAATTGAGGGGACAAAGTTACCCTCTGTTTGCAGAAGACTTGTAGAAGAGGAAATTCAAAAGAGCCAAGAACATGTGGGGAAGAGTTCCGTGAGAAGAGTGAAGGAGAGAAATGCGGACAGTGGGGCCTCATTCTCTCTCATACCACGGGCTAGGAGCGTGGAAGTAGAGGGGCGGTCTATTGACCATCCCTAGTGAGGTTAGGTTTTTAGTGGGTATGGGTACGCCGAACGTCTGCGACCTGAGCCCCACACTACCCCATTCTGGGGTGTGCGTACGGCATTTTCCCCCTCACCCTTAAAAAAAAAAAAAGAAGAGGAAATTCGAGCGGCGACAAGTATTGATCTGGCGACTATGTCCGTTGCCAGGGACGCTGTTACGAGTTGCTGGATCTTGTTGCGCACCCTCGATTTTGCACACATTTTCGTATTAATACAGTGGTGAGACAACACACCGATAGAAATAATTAACGCGTTCGCTACCAGCGTTTGTTTCGGCAATATTTCTTTAAGGTGTAACATTTTATCAAACGCAACACATCCTCTTACGAAATGTGAACAATATATGATTACAAAAACGCGAAGAGTTTCTCTCTGAATCGTTCTATGCTTCATATGTAATATTGAATGTCTACGTGGGGAAAATTAATTTGATTTTTCTTGCACGAATGAAATCGCGATTGCCATACACGCGCGACAATTTCAACGACCGACTCTGTGAATTCATTTGAGGAAAATCAAATAAGAAAAACGAAATGCAGATAAAACAAGATTGTTTGCAGCGTTCGTAACGCGATCGTTATTACACAGTTCCGATGAAATAGTATTTTGAAGGAGAGTGAGAATCGAACGAGTGAATCGTTTTATTGTTCAAATAAAATACTCTGACTTTTCGCAAACGAGGACTTATCGAAATAACAAAAAAGTCACTAAAATCAAACGCGTAATTCTCCAAGTATGCAAACGATTTGGAATAAATTGAACCATTTACTGAAATAATATTTTCCTCTGTCTTTAGAGCAGAGCCTGTTACGAGGATGCTACCTGATAATTGCGTTTCTACCCCCTATTCGATGATAGTGTTATACCAGTATTACAGCGTCGTGTAATGTCCACAACTGTAATAAGACAATTTTTTAATAATTGGACCAAACGACTTTAATCTTTTCGAGATATTAGAAAAATTAGTGTCACAAACCAACAGAATTTTTTTCAAAAAATTGCAATTGGTCACAATCGTAGAGAAAAATTTGAGGGTTACTTTTTATTACCGTTTTTTATTCGGGCCTGTCTTGAATATTTAAAAACTGCATTTGGTAAATATTTGTCCTGAAGACGGAATTTTTCATTTCTCGCTAGAACATTTCTACAAAGAAAATATCTGGGTTGTATGTCTTGTTACTTGATCGTTTCGAGGTACTTCGATGTTTTATTTCGATCAACGCCATGTAGGTCATCTGTGGGAACAGATGCCTGCTCCTGGCAAAACGCTTTTCCCACCAACGTGGTCGGCTAAGCTGAGTCGTACGAGGGAAAAGACGAAGGGGCAGCGCAGCCCGGTAAAGATGCGAGCTGCGCGAAAGAGATTTGGTAGGGGAAGCAAGCGGCTCCTACCGTGCCATTCCATGTTTTCACAGCACATTCTTGTGCAGCGTAATTGTTTTATTCTGCATCATTATTCAAGTACATCAATGTTACTGATACGCATACTGAAAATTTCATCGAAATCGGTTGACGAAGAAAAAAACAGCGTTTTCTACTAAGGATCTCCATAAGAACGATTGAATTTTGTCAGTACTTGTAGATTGTATTTATTCTGTTTTTTTTTATTCTATAATTATTACAGAATATTTTTTGTTTAAGAATCATTATTTTATAAATATCGCAATAATTTCCAAAGTAATTTTAAATTCTGATATTTTGTTAGATTGTCACCTAGTAATCACTTTCATATTTCCTATATGTGTAAACTCCACACAATCCAATTTTGCAAAAACTTTAACAGCTTCTATCTCAATAACTATTTGTTTGCGACATATTGTTCCTTTCAAGCTTTTTCTCTTCTCGATCAGCAGAAGGTGTCAATGTAAAAAAGAAACTGTAACAACAAGTTTCTTCGTTATAAACAATTTTACGGCAAGTTTCTCTTATAAACGTCCACCGATCCAGAGATGTAGATTCATCCCTAGGACGGATGACCGTTACTATTTATACACCCTGTACATAATCTGCTTCATACAAAGGTAATAGGGGTATCGTATAGGGGTAACAATAAAGGGAACGAGACAGGGGATTCACAGCTGCATCAGAAAGGGGATTCGCATAGTTACAAGACATTTTAAATTCGGGGGCCGGCAGGCATTTGGCCTTGACTGTCACGCTGTGTTACGCTGTGCCTTTTTTTCTAAACATTTTACGTCTTCAATAAGTAAGTAATCAATTAAAAATGCATACCACCGTGTTTGTACATGTCTTTGCTACGTCTGTATAGAGCCTTTTTTTCGATACGAACACTAAATCTCTCGAAATTAAGAGAATCTCTTAGCGGCAGCCATCTTGTGACGTCATACTTGCTTCAGAATTCGAATTTTCTGCCGAATATTACAAATTACTCCACGATGAGGTAGAAATTCGCAATTTGGACTCTATACAGACGTAGATTGGACTTTTAGGAAACACAATTGACCACTTCTAAACTGCTCATTGCAATATTGAAGCGGCAGTTTGTCTAGATTTTGACCCTTGCATACGTATATGGATTTCAAACCATGCCAGCCCCCTTAAGGGTGCGTGGCCGTTTGAGATCTCCAATGCTATCGGAGAGTGCTATTCCTATCTTGCAAAATAAAACACTGACGAATTTTTCTCTCGAGAGTAAATCGCGACAGTTTTACTCTCAGAGACACGACTTATGTTTTTTTAATGTAATTTTTCAGCATCGTGCGATACCGAAATTCGTTTTACAAGGAAAGTTTTCCTTGTGATTAAAAAAATTTGAATCAGTGATATTTTTTAATTTCAAAATTTACGTCCACAATCAGAGACCTCAAAACATTATATTTCAAATTTTTGCGGAAATCAAATAATTTTTGCAAATACACGACCGCCATTTTTTTAAATTTTGAGTGCAGATCTGTAACCGGCGATCCCGAAAACCTTAGAATACTAATTTTTTAACAGAACGAACAATTTCGTAACGTACACGTTCGCCATATTGGATCTGCCATTTTGTTTTTTTAAATTTTGCGTTCAATTTCGTAATCAGCGACTTCGAGCTGATCGACTTTCGAATCAAAACATTAAAACACAAATATTCAATTAAATCTGGGTCCATGACGGTCTTCCTGGAAATTGCAATCCGCCTAGGTAAGGGGCCACTTCTGTAAGGTCCTGGTCTGCGCAGGGACATGATCGTATGCAGGAAAAAGAAGGAGATATTGGTGGAAGATTCGCTTCCTTGTTGGTCTAGTGATGGGATATTGATCGGATTTGTTGGCGCAGGCGCGACGATTGTAGCATGATTAAAGTACAATTTTGGCTAAAATGGGGTACTTTAGTCATCCCGTATAATTTCGCAAAATGATTTGATTATGAAAAATGAATGTATAACATGTGTATGCCAATCAAATGGTAATAATAATTTATCAAAAATATGTAACACGCTTGTTTCGTCGTCTCGTCCTGGACACTTCCGGTTTTTCCTGCCAATAATAGTACCCCACTACTGTCGTCACAATATAGATACATTACTGCGCCGGACGCGCATGCGCAAAAACCCCGACGAAAATCCCCCCACTGAAGTAGTCAGGTCATCCGGCTGACGGAGCTTGCGAGTTAGTCTTGCCGAAGCCGTCGAACCGTCGAACCAGATCTACGCGATGAAGGTATGTAACTTTTTAAGTTTTATATAAAAATGTTGTTTAACCCTTTGCACTCGAAGCTATTTCAATTCCAAAATGAAACATTTCTTCCGACCTAGAATATTGCCCTCCTATATATTTTTTTTCATGTTATATATACGAAAATAGTGCAACTTACTCGTACAATACCGAATGTTTAGTAATTTATTAAATACAAACAAATTTGATAATGTAAAAAATATTTTGAATAATGATACAACAATTTTTAGTGGTGCATTACAGTCATCATTCGAGTGCTAAGGGTTAATAAGACTTTTGGACACCCCCACCCCGAACCGCTCTTTTCGAAATATGACATAGATTATTCTAGTCCTTTTTTACATGCTGCACACCAAATGTTGTCGTTTTTGGCGCAAATGTCATCTTATTTATTTAATATATCTTATTTACCCGGTTACCCGAGTGCCCAGGAGATGCCCCCGCGCCGCGCCGCACCGATTTTGATAAAATTTAAATATACTGTAAAACTCAATATTCTGAACTTTCTCCTATACATATAACCGCTGTTCAGCATTAATTTATGAAATATTCGCGAAAAACTGGAGTTACTACTACATTGAATTTTGCCTGTATGTGTACGTCCGAGGGGTGCGTATGTGTCAGCATGGTACGATCGCGCGACTATTTCTACAGATATATCACGGTGTTTGTGCCCTTCGGCGGCCGTTGTCACAACCAAGTGCGTCGCGGCGATCGATTTCTTCGGTTGTTTTCCCCTAAAAGTCGCGTCGCGGACTTCGCGTTTTTTTGTTTCGACCTACCTCGTTTTTAACTTTCCGGCACGTAGTCACCTCAGAGCAGCCATTTGCAATGGTCGCGCTACTAACGAACGCCATTTCTCGACGTGCCGGGTGTAAGTACGTATTATCGGGTTTGGTTTGGACTACATTTGGATTAGTTTTCGAGGTAGGTTTGAGTTAGTCTTGAGTTAGATTCAAAATTTACTGTGCAAAATTCAATGTAAGTCTATATCACCATATAAAATATATTTCTTTTGCAAAAAAATTTATATTAGGATGAAAATTGACATGAATTGTCTCTTTATTTTCTGAGATATTCGCAAAAAACTGTCTATTTTGATGAAAAATTCTGCCTATTTCGAATGACCGAATTTGATCTTTAGGGCGGGGGAGGGTTCTTTGGTTAAAATCCACAAGGAGATTTTTATTATCCACCCTATGAAATTATCGAGTCGAAGGGGTCAATGTTCTTAAACTTTCCAATCAAATTCACAGAAGTAATTTATTCATGATATACTATTGTATATGTATCCATTGAGTTCATAAACGTTAAATGAAGTCTTCACAAGTGCAAGTATTTCAGGTACAGACGATTTCTAATTGCACCGCAAACGATCCCTTCATTTATTCTGAAGTTGTCCCTACAATTTATTTTCCTTACCGCGTGTAGTAGCTTGAAAACTTTACCTTCTGCCGTTGAATACATGTTATTATTTATTTTCAGTGTTTTAAGTGTGAGGCCGGCCATTGGATGCAATGTGGGTTCGCTGTTCACCTCACTGACTGGTTCCTCGGTCACCCCAGGGCCTCGTGTTTTGTTTTCAACAGTTAAGAAGAAATTTCACAGGTATTTTCTCATTATTTCTTTATCAATGTTTTAATTTGAATAGATCTTGTTTTCTTGAATTTGGAATTTATAGGATAGGGGTCTTAGGGATTGCTATTCCCTTATAACTTCTGCGAAATATATTCTTTACGTTCCTTGAGTTTTAGTGCCTTATATATATATATTAATATATACATTAATAACCAAATTACGAGAAGTGCCCGAAAACAGGCCATTTGTCCGCACTGTGCTGCGGTCTCTTTATTTTCCGAGATATTCGAAAAAAACTGTCTATTTTGATGAAAAATTCTGCCTATTTTGAATGACCGAATTTGATCTTTAGGGCGGGGGAGGGTTCTTTGGTTAAAATCCACAAGGAGATTTTTATTATCCACCCTATGAAATTATCGAGTCGAAGGGGTCAATGTTCTTAAACTTTGCAATCAAATTCACAGAAGTAATTTATTCATGATATACTATTGTATATGT
>NW_027489934.1:0-19072 GCF_050948215.1 Halictus rubicundus | reverse complement strand
GGACCGATACGGAAAAAGTTTCCTCTTAGCGGTGGGACTTAGAAAAATTTCCAGAGTTTTGTCGACGGAGTAGCACATCCGTCCATTATTTGCTAATAACTCGATAAATAATAATTGTAGCGAGTTTGGTGTTATGATATATATTGTTAGAAACCGTCTATATTACAGTGATATCACGTCGAAAATCGTCTAGGACCGATACGGAAAAAGTTTCCTCTTAGCGGTGGGACTTAGAAAAATTTCCAGAGTTTTGTCGACGGAGTAGCACATCCGTCCATTATTTGCTAATAACTCGATAAATAATAATTGTAGCGAGTTTGGTGTTATGATATATATTGTTAGAAACCGTCTATATTACAGTGATATCACGTCGAAAATCGTCTAGGACCGATAGGGAAAAAGTTTCCTCTTAGCGGTGGGACTTAGAAAAATTTTCGTCGAACGTCCGACGGAGTAGTACATCCGTCCATTATTTGCTAATAACTCGATAAATAATAATTGTAGCGAGTTTGGTGTTATGATATATATTGTTAGAAACCGTCTATATTACAGTGATATCACGTCGAAAATCGTCTAGGACCGATACGGAAAAAGTTTCCTCTTAGCGGTGGGACTTAGAAAAATTTTCGTCGAACGTCCGACGGAGTAGTACATCCGTCCATTATTTGCTAATAACTCGATAAATAATAATTGTAGCGAGTTTGGTGTTATGATATATATTGTTAGAAACCGTCTATATTACAGTGATATCACGTCGAAAATCGTCTAGGACCGATAGGGAAAAAGTTTCCTCTTGGCGGTGGGACTTAGAAAAATTTCCAGAGTTTTGTCGACGGAGTAGCACATCCGTCCATTATTTGCTAATAACTCGATAAATAATAATTGTAGCGAGTTTGGTGTTATGATATATATTGTTAGAAACCGTCTATATTACAGTGATATCACGTCGAAAATCGTCTAGGACCGATAGGGAAAAAGTTTCCTCTTGGCGGTGGGACTTAGAAAAATTTCCAGAGTTTTGTCGACGGAGTAGCACATCCGTCCATTATTTGCTAATAACTCGATAAATAATAATTGTAGCGAGTTTGGTGTTATGATATATATTGTTAGAAACCGTCTATATTACAGTGATATCACGTCGAAAATCGTCTAGGACCGATAGGGAAAAAGTTTCCTCTTGGCGGTGGGACTTAGAAAAATTTTCGTCGAACGTCCGACGGAGTAGCACATCCGTCCATTATTTGCTAATAACTCGATAAATAATAATTGTAGCGAGTTTGGTGTTATGATATATATTGTTAGAAACCGTCTATATTACAGTGATATCACGTCGAAAATCGTCTAGGACCGATAGGGAAAAAGTTTCCTCTTGGCGGTGGGACTTAGAAAAATTTCCAGAGTTTTGTCGACGGAGTAGCACATCCGTCCATTATTTGCTAATAACTCGATAAATAATAATTGTAGCGAGTTTGGTGTTATGATATATATTGTTAGAAACCGTCTATATTACAGTGATATCACGTCGAAAATCGTCTAGGACCGATAGGGAAAAAGTTTCCTCTTGGCGGTGGGACTTGGAAAAATTTCCAGAGTTTTGTCGACGGAGTAGCACATCCGTCCATTATTTGCTAATAACTCGATAAATAATAATTGTAGCGAGTTTGGTGTTATGATATATATTGTTAGAAACCGTCTATATTACAGTGATATCACGTCGAAAATCGTCTAGGACCGATAGGGAAAAAGTTTCCTCTTGGCGGTGGGACTTAGAAAAATTTTCGTCGAACGTCCGACGGAGTAGCACATCCGTCCATTATTTGCTAATAACTCGATAAATAATAATTGTAGCGAGTTTGGTGTTATGATATATATTGTTAGAAACCGTCTATATTACAGTGATATCACGTCGAAAATCGTCTAGGACCGATAGGGAAAAAGTTTCCTCTTGGCGGTGGGACTTAGAAAAATTTCCAGAGTTTTGTCGACGGAGTAGCACATCCGTCCATTATTTGCTAATAACTCGATAAATAATAATTGTAGCGAGTTTGGTGTTATGATATATATTGTTAGAAACCGTCTATATTACAGTGATATCACGTCGAAAATCGTCTAGGACCGATAGGGAAAAAGTTTCCTCTTGGCGGTGGGACTTAGAAAAATTTCCAGAGTTTTGTCGACGGAGTAGCACATCCGTCCATTATTTGCTAATAACTCGATAAATAATAATTGTAGCGAGTTTGGTGTTATGATATATATTGTTAGAAACCGTCTATATTACAGTGATATCACGTCGAAAATCGTCTAGGACCGATAGGGAAAAAGTTTCCTCTTGGCGGTGGGACTTAGAAAAATTTTCGTCGAACGTCCGACGGAGTAGTACATCCGTCCATTATTTGCTAATAACTCGATAAATAATAATTGTAGCGAGTTTGGTGTTATGATATATATTGTTAGAAACCGTCTATATTACAGTGATATCACGTCGAAAATCGTCTAGGACCGATAGGGAAAAAGTTTCCTCTTGGCGGTGGGACTTAGAAAAATTTCCAGAGTTTTGTCGACGGAGTAGCACATCCGTCCATTATTTGCTAATAACTCGATAAATAATAATTGTAGCGAGTTTGGTGTTATGATATATATTGTTAGAAACCGTCTATATTACAGTGATATCACGTCGAAAATCGTCTAGGACCGATACGGAAAAAGTTTCCTCTTAGCGGTGGGACTTAGAAAAATTTCCAGAGTTTTGTCGACGGAGTAGCACATCCGTCCATTATTTGCTAATAACTCGATAAATAATAATTGTAGCGAGTTTGGTGTTATGATATATATTGTTAGAAACCGTCTATATTACAGTGATATCACGTCGAAAATCGTCTAGGACCGATAGGGAAAAAGTTTCCTCTTAGCGGTGGGACTTAGAAAAATTTTCGTCGAACGTCCGACGGAGTAGTACATCCGTCCATTATTTGCTAATAACTCGATAAATAATAATTGTAGCGAGTTTGGTGTTATGATATATATTGTTAGAAACCGTCTATATTACAGTGATATCACGTCGAAAATCGTCTAGGACCGATACGGAAAAAGTTTCCTCTTAGCGGTGGGACTTAGAAAAATTTCCAGAGTTTTGTCGACGGAGTAGCACATCCGTCCATTATTTGCTAATAACTCGATAAATAATAATTGTAGCGAGTTTGGTGTTATGATATATATTGTTAGAAACCGTCTATATTACAGTGATATCACGTCGAAAATCGTCTAGGACCGATAGGGAAAAAGTTTCCTCTTAGCGGTGGGACTTAGAAAAATTTTCGTCGAACGTCCGACGGAGTAGTACATCCGTCCATTATTTGCTAATAACTCGATAAATAATAATTGTAGCGAGTTTGGTGTTATGATATATATTGTTAGAAACCGTCTATATTACAGTGATATCACGTCGAAAATCGTCTAGGACCGATACGGAAAAAGTTTCCTCTTAGCGGTGGGACTTAGAAAAATTTTCGTCGAACGTCCGACGGAGTAGTACATCCGTCCATTATTTGCTAATAACTCGATAAATAATAATTGTAGCGAGTTTGGTGTTATGATATATATTGTTAGAAACCGTCTATATTACAGTGATATCACGTCGAAAATCGTCTAGGACCGATAGGGAAAAAGTTTCCTCTTGGCGGTGGGACTTAGAAAAATTTCCAGAGTTTTGTCGACGGAGTAGCACATCCGTCCATTATTTGCTAATAACTCGATAAATAATAATTGTAGCGAGTTTGGTGTTATGATATATATTGTTAGAAACCGTCTATATTACAGTGATATCACGTCGAAAATCGTCTAGGACCGATAGGGAAAAAGTTTCCTCTTGGCGGTGGGACTTAGAAAAATTTCCAGAGTTTTGTCGACGGAGTAGCACATCCGTCCATTATTTGCTAATAACTCGATAAATAATAATTGTAGCGAGTTTGGTGTTATGATATATATTGTTAGAAACCGTCTATATTACAGTGATATCACGTCGAAAATCGTCTAGGACCGATAGGGAAAAAGTTTCCTCTTGGCGGTGGGACTTAGAAAAATTTTCGTCGAACGTCCGACGGAGTAGCACATCCGTCCATTATTTGCTAATAACTCGATAAATAATAATTGTAGCGAGTTTGGTGTTATGATATATATTGTTAGAAACCGTCTATATTACAGTGATATCACGTCGAAAATCGTCTAGGACCGATAGGGAAAAAGTTTCCTCTTGGCGGTGGGACTTAGAAAAATTTCCAGAGTTTTGTCGACGGAGTAGCACATCCGTCCATTATTTGCTAATAACTCGATAAATAATAATTGTAGCGAGTTTGGTGTTATGATATATATTGTTAGAAACCGTCTATATTACAGTGATATCACGTCGAAAATCGTCTAGGACCGATAGGGAAAAAGTTTCCTCTTGGCGGTGGGACTTAGAAAAATTTTCGTCGAACGTCCGACGGAGTAGCACATCCGTCCATTATTTGCTAATAACTCGATAAATAATAATTGTAGCGAGTTTGGTGTTATGATATATATTGTTAGAAACCGTCTATATTACAGTGATATCACGTCGAAAATCGTCTAGGACCGATAGGGAAAAAGTTTCCTCTTGGCGGTGGGACTTAGAAAAATTTCCAGAGTTTTGTCGACGGAGTAGCACATCCGTCCATTATTTGCTAATAACTCGATAAATAATAATTGTAGCGAGTTTGGTGTTATGATATATATTGTTAGAAACCGTCTATATTACAGTGATATCACGTCGAAAATCGTCTAGGACCGATAGGGAAAAAGTTTCCTCTTGGCGGTGGGACTTAGAAAAATTTCCAGAGTTTTGTCGACGGAGTAGCACATCCGTCCATTATTTGCTAATAACTCGATAAATAATAATTGTAGCGAGTTTGGTGTTATGATATATATTGTTAGAAACCGTCTATATTACAGTGATATCACGTCGAAAATCGTCTAGGACCGATAGGGAAAAAGTTTCCTCTTGGCGGTGGGACTTAGAAAAATTTTCGTCGAACGTCCGACGGAGTAGCACATCCGTCCATTATTTGCTAATAACTCGATAAATAATAATTGTAGCGAGTTTGGTGTTATGATATATATTGTTAGAAACCGTCTATATTACAGTGATATCACGTCGAAAATCGTCTAGGACCGATAGGGAAAAAGTTTCCTCTTGGCGGTGGGACTTAGAAAAATTTCCAGAGTTTTGTCGACGGAGTAGCACATCCGTCCATTATTTGCTAATAACTCGATAAATAATAATTGTAGCGAGTTTGGTGTTATGATATATATTGTTAGAAACCGTCTATATTACAGTGATATCACGTCGAAAATCGTCTAGGACCGATAGGGAAAAAGTTTCCTCTTGGCGGTGGGACTTGGAAAAATTTCCAGAGTTTTGTCGACGGAGTAGCACATCCGTCCATTATTTGCTAATAACTCGATAAATAATAATTGTAGCGAGTTTGGTGTTATGATATATATTGTTAGAAACCGTCTATATTACAGTGATATCACGTCGAAAATCGTCTAGGACCGATAGGGAAAAAGTTTCCTCTTGGCGGTGGGACTTAGAAAAATTTTCGTCGAACGTCCGACGGAGTAGCACATCCGTCCATTATTTGCTAATAACTCGATAAATAATAATTGTAGCGAGTTTGGTGTTATGATATATATTGTTAGAAACCGTCTATATTACAGTGATATCACGTCGAAAATCGTCTAGGACCGATAGGGAAAAAGTTTCCTCTTGGCGGTGGGACTTAGAAAAATTTCCAGAGTTTTGTCGACGGAGTAGCACATCCGTCCATTATTTGCTAATAACTCGATAAATAATAATTGTAGCGAGTTTGGTGTTATGATATATATTGTTAGAAACCGTCTATATTACAGTGATATCACGTCGAAAATCGTCTAGGACCGATAGGGAAAAAGTTTCCTCTTGGCGGTGGGACTTAGAAAAATTTCCAGAGTTTTGTCGACGGAGTAGCACATCCGTCCATTATTTGCTAATAACTCGATAAATAATAATTGTAGCGAGTTTGGTGTTATGATATATATTGTTAGAAACCGTCTATATTACAGTGATATCACGTCGAAAATCGTCTAGGACCGATAGGGAAAAAGTTTCCTCTTGGCGGTGGGACTTAGAAAAATTTTCGTCGAACGTCCGACGGAGTAGTACATCCGTCCATTATTTGCTAATAACTCGATAAATAATAATTGTAGCGAGTTTGGTGTTATGATATATATTGTTAGAAACCGTCTATATTACAGTGATATCACGTCGAAAATCGTCTAGGACCGATAGGGAAAAAGTTTCCTCTTGGCGGTGGGACTTAGAAAAATTTCCAGAGTTTTGTCGACGGAGTAGCACATCCGTCCATTATTTGCTAATAACTCGATAAATAATAATTGTAGCGAGTTTGGTGTTATGATATATATTGTTAGAAACCGTCTATATTACAGTGATATCACGTCGAAAATCGTCTAGGACCGATACGGAAAAAGTTTCCTCTTAGCGGTGGGACTTAGAAAAATTTCCAGAGTTTTGTCGACGGAGTAGCACATCCGTCCATTATTTGCTAATAACTCGATAAATAATAATTGTAGCGAGTTTGGTGTTATGATATATATTGTTAGAAACCGTCTATATTACAGTGATATCACGTCGAAAATCGTCTAGGACCGATAGGGAAAAAGTTTCCTCTTAGCGGTGGGACTTAGAAAAATTTTCGTCGAACGTCCGACGGAGTAGTACATCCGTCCATTATTTGCTAATAACTCGATAAATAATAATTGTAGCGAGTTTGGTGTTATGATATATATTGTTAGAAACCGTCTATATTACAGTGATATCACGTCGAAAATCGTCTAGGACCGATACGGAAAAAGTTTCCTCTTAGCGGTGGGACTTAGAAAAATTTCCAGAGTTTTGTCGACGGAGTAGCACATCCGTCCATTATTTGCTAATAACTCGATAAATAATAATTGTAGCGAGTTTGGTGTTATGATATATATTGTTAGAAACCGTCTATATTACAGTGATATCACGTCGAAAATCGTCTAGGACCGATAGGGAAAAAGTTTCCTCTTAGCGGTGGGACTTAGAAAAATTTTCGTCGAACGTCCGACGGAGTAGTACATCCGTCCATTATTTGCTAATAACTCGATAAATAATAATTGTAGCGAGTTTGGTGTTATGATATATATTGTTAGAAACCGTCTATATTACAGTGATATCACGTCGAAAATCGTCTAGGACCGATACGGAAAAAGTTTCCTCTTAGCGGTGGGACTTAGAAAAATTTTCGTCGAACGTCCGACGGAGTAGTACATCCGTCCATTATTTGCTAATAACTCGATAAATAATAATTGTAGCGAGTTTGGTGTTATGATATATATTGTTAGAAACCGTCTATATTACAGTGATATCACGTCGAAAATCGTCTAGGACCGATAGGGAAAAAGTTTCCTCTTGGCGGTGGGACTTAGAAAAATTTCCAGAGTTTTGTCGACGGAGTAGCACATCCGTCCATTATTTGCTAATAACTCGATAAATAATAATTGTAGCGAGTTTGGTGTTATGATATATATTGTTAGAAACCGTCTATATTACAGTGATATCACGTCGAAAATCGTCTAGGACCGATAGGGAAAAAGTTTCCTCTTGGCGGTGGGACTTAGAAAAATTTCCAGAGTTTTGTCGACGGAGTAGCACATCCGTCCATTATTTGCTAATAACTCGATAAATAATAATTGTAGCGAGTTTGGTGTTATGATATATATTGTTAGAAACCGTCTATATTACAGTGATATCACGTCGAAAATCGTCTAGGACCGATAGGGAAAAAGTTTCCTCTTGGCGGTGGGACTTAGAAAAATTTTCGTCGAACGTCCGACGGAGTAGCACATCCGTCCATTATTTGCTAATAACTCGATAAATAATAATTGTAGCGAGTTTGGTGTTATGATATATATTGTTAGAAACCGTCTATATTACAGTGATATCACGTCGAAAATCGTCTAGGACCGATAGGGAAAAAGTTTCCTCTTGGCGGTGGGACTTAGAAAAATTTCCAGAGTTTTGTCGACGGAGTAGCACATCCGTCCATTATTTGCTAATAACTCGATAAATAATAATTGTAGCGAGTTTGGTGTTATGATATATATTGTTAGAAACCGTCTATATTACAGTGATATCACGTCGAAAATCGTCTAGGACCGATAGGGAAAAAGTTTCCTCTTGGCGGTGGGACTTAGAAAAATTTTCGTCGAACGTCCGACGGAGTAGCACATCCGTCCATTATTTGCTAATAACTCGATAAATAATAATTGTAGCGAGTTTGGTGTTATGATATATATTGTTAGAAACCGTCTATATTACAGTGATATCACGTCGAAAATCGTCTAGGACCGATAGGGAAAAAGTTTCCTCTTGGCGGTGGGACTTAGAAAAATTTCCAGAGTTTTGTCGACGGAGTAGCACATCCGTCCATTATTTGCTAATAACTCGATAAATAATAATTGTAGCGAGTTTGGTGTTATGATATATATTGTTAGAAACCGTCTATATTACAGTGATATCACGTCGAAAATCGTCTAGGACCGATAGGGAAAAAGTTTCCTCTTGGCGGTGGGACTTAGAAAAATTTCCAGAGTTTTGTCGACGGAGTAGCACATCCGTCCATTATTTGCTAATAACTCGATAAATAATAATTGTAGCGAGTTTGGTGTTATGATATATATTGTTAGAAACCGTCTATATTACAGTGATATCACGTCGAAAATCGTCTAGGACCGATAGGGAAAAAGTTTCCTCTTGGCGGTGGGACTTAGAAAAATTTCCAGAGTTTTGTCGACGGAGTAGCACATCCGTCCATTATTTGCTAATAACTCGATAAATAATAATTGTAGCGAGTTTGGTGTTATGATATATATTGTTAGAAACCGTCTATATTACAGTGATATCACGTCGAAAATCGTCTAGGACCGATAGGGAAAAAGTTTCCTCTTGGCGGTGGGACTTAGAAAAATTTCCAGAGTTTTGTCGACGGAGTAGCACATCCGTCCATTATTTGCTAATAACTCGATAAATAATAATTGTAGCGAGTTTGGTGTTATGATATATATTGTTAGAAACCGTCTATATTACAGTGATATCACGTCGAAAATCGTCTAGGACCGATAGGGAAAAAGTTTCCTCTTGGCGGTGGGACTTAGAAAAATTTCCAGAGTTTTGTCGACGGAGTAGCACATCCGTCCATTATTTGCTAATAACTCGATAAATAATAATTGTAGCGAGTTTGGTGTTATGATATATATTGTTAGAAACCGTCTATATTACAGTGATATCACGTCGAAAATCGTCTAGGACCGATAGGGAAAAAGTTTCCTCTTGGCGGTGGGACTTAGAAAAATTTTCGTCGAACGTCCGACGGAGTAGCACATCCGTCCATTATTTGCTAATAACTCGATAAATAATAATTGTAGCGAGTTTGGTGTTATGATACATATTGTTAGAAACCGTCTATATTACAGTGATATCACGTCGAAAATCGTCTAGGACCGATACGGAAAAAGTTTCCTCTTAGCGGTGGGACTTAGAAAAATTTCCAGAGTTTTGTCGACGGAGTAGCACATCCGTCCATTATTTGCTAATAACTCGATAAATAATAATTGTAGCGAGTTTGGTGTTATGACATATATTGTTAGAAACCGTCTATATTACAGTGATATCACGTCGAAAATCGTCTAGGACCGATAGGGAAAAAGTTTCCTCTTGGCGGTGGGACTTAGAAAAATTTCCAGAGTTTTGTCGACGGAGTAGCACATCCGTCCATTATTTGCTAATAACTCGATAAATAATAATTGTAGCGAGTTTGGTGTTATGATATATATTGTTAGAAACCGTCTATATTACAGTGATATCACGTCGAAAATCGTCTAGGACCGATAGGGAAAAAGTTTCCTCTTGGCGGTGGGACTTAGAAAAATTTTCGTCGAACGTCCGACGGAGTAGCACATCCGTCCATTATTTGCTAATAACTCGATAAATAATAATTGTAGCGAGTTTGGTGTTATGATACATATTGTTAGAAACCGTCTATATTACAGTGATATCACGTCGAAAATCGTCTAGGACCGATACGGAAAAAGTTTCCTCTTAGCGGTGGGACTTAGAAAAATTTCCAGAGTTTTGTCGACGGAGTAGCACATCCGTCCATTATTTGCTAATAACTCGATAAATAATAATTGTAGCGAGTTTGGTGTTATGATATATATTGTTAGAAACCGTCTATATTACAGTGATATCACGTCGAAAATCGTCTAGGACCGATACGGAAAAAGTTTCCTCTTAGCGGTGGGACTTAGAAAAATTTCCAGAGTTTTGTCGACGGAGTAGCACATCCGTCCATTATTTGCTAATAACTCGATAAATAATAATTGTAGCGAGTTTGGTGTTATGATATATATTGTTAGAAACCGTCTATATTACAGTGATATCACGTCGAAAATCGTCTAGGACCGATAGGGAAAAAGTTTCCTCTTAGCGGTGGGACTTAGAAAAATTTTCGTCGAACGTCCGACGGAGTAGTACATCCGTCCATTATTTGCTAATAACTCGATAAATAATAATTGTAGCGAGTTTGGTGTTATGATATATATTGTTAGAAACCGTCTATATTACAGTGATATCACGTCGAAAATCGTCTAGGACCGATACGGAAAAAGTTTCCTCTTAGCGGTGGGACTTAGAAAAATTTCCAGAGTTTTGTCGACGGAGTAGCACATCCGTCCATTATTTGCTAATAACTCGATAAATAATAATTGTAGCGAGTTTGGTGTTATGATATATATTGTTAGAAACCGTCTATATTACAGTGATATCACGTCGAAAATCGTCTAGGACCGATAGGGAAAAAGTTTCCTCTTAGCGGTGGGACTTAGAAAAATTTTCGTCGAACGTCCGACGGAGTAGTACATCCGTCCATTATTTGCTAATAACTCGATAAATAATAATTGTAGCGAGTTTGGTGTTATGATATATATTGTTAGAAACCGTCTATATTACAGTGATATCACGTCGAAAATCGTCTAGGACCGATACGGAAAAAGTTTCCTCTTAGCGGTGGGACTTAGAAAAATTTTCGTTGAACGTCCGACGGAGTAGTACATCCGTCCATTATTTGCTAATAACTCGATAAATAATAATTGTAGCGAGTTTGGTGTTATGATATATATTGTTAGAAACCGTCTATATTACAGTGATATCACGTCGAAAATCGTCTAGGACCGATAGGGAAAAAGTTTCCTCTTGGCGGTGGGACTTAGAAAAATTTCCAGAGTTTTGTCGACGGAGTAGCACATCCGTCCATTATTTGCTAATAACTCGATAAATAATAATTGTAGCGAGTTTGGTGTTATGATATATATTGTTAGAAACCGTCTATATTACAGTGATATCACGTCGAAAATCGTCTAGGACCGATAGGGAAAAAGTTTCCTCTTGGCGGTGGGACTTAGAAAAATTTTCGTCGAACGTCCGACGGAGTAGCACATCCGTCCATTATTTGCTAATAACTCGATAAATAATAATTGTAGCGAGTTTGGTGTTATGATATATATTGTTAGAAACCGTCTATATTACAGTGATATCACGTCGAAAATCGTCTAGGACCGATAGGGAAAAAGTTTCCTCTTGGCGGTGGGACTTAGAAAAATTTCCAGAGTTTTGTCGACGGAGTAGCACATCCGTCCATTATTTGCTAATAACTCGATAAATAATAATTGTAGCGAGTTTGGTGTTATGATATATATTGTTAGAAACCGTCTATATTACAGTGATATCACGTCGAAAATCGTCTAGGACCGATAGGGAAAAAGTTTCCTCTTGGCGGTGGGACTTAGAAAAATTTCCAGAGTTTTGTCGACGGAGTAGCACATCCGTCCATTATTTGCTAATAACTCGATAAATAATAATTGTAGCGAGTTTGGTGTTATGATATATATTGTTAGAAACCGTCTATATTACAGTGATATCACGTCGAAAATCGTCTAGGACCGATAGGGAAAAAGTTTCCTCTTGGCGGTGGGACTTAGAAAAATTTTCGTCGAACGTCCGACGGAGTAGCACATCCGTCCATTATTTGCTAATAACTCGATAAATAATAATTGTAGCGAGTTTGGTGTTATGATATATATTGTTAGAAACCGTCTATATTACAGTGATATCACGTCGAAAATCGTCTAGGACCGATAGGGAAAAAGTTTCCTCTTGGCGGTGGGACTTAGAAAAATTTCCAGAGTTTTGTCGACGGAGTAGCACATCCGTCCATTATTTGCTAATAACTCGATAAATAATAATTGTAGCGAGTTTGGTGTTATGATATATATTGTTAGAAACCGTCTATATTACAGTGATATCACGTCGAAAATCGTCTAGGACCGATAGGGAAAAAGTTTCCTCTTGGCGGTGGGACTTAGAAAAATTTCCAGAGTTTTGTCGACGGAGTAGCACATCCGTCCATTATTTGCTAATAACTCGATAAATAATAATTGTAGCGAGTTTGGTGTTATGATATATATTGTTAGAAACCGTCTATATTACAGTGATATCACGTCGAAAATCGTCTAGGACCGATAGGGAAAAAGTTTCCTCTTGGCGGTGGGACTTAGAAAAATTTCCAGAGTTTTGTCGACGGAGTAGCACATCCGTCCATTATTTGCTAATAACTCGATAAATAATAATTGTAGCGAGTTTGGTGTTATGATATATATTGTTAGAAACCGTCTATATTACAGTGATATCACGTCGAAAATCGTCTAGGACCGATAGGGAAAAAGTTTCCTCTTGGCGGTGGGACTTAGAAAAATTTCCAGAGTTTTGTCGACGGAGTAGCACATCCGTCCATTATTTGCTAATAACTCGATAAATAATAATTGTAGCGAGTTTGGTGTTATGATATATATTGTTAGAAACCGTCTATATTACAGTGATATCACGTCGAAAATCGTCTAGGACCGATAGGGAAAAAGTTTCCTCTTGGCGGTGGGACTTAGAAAAATTTTCGTCGAACGTCCGACGGAGTAGTACATCCGTCCATTATTTGCTAATAACTCGATAAATAATAATTGTAGCGAGTTTGGTGTTATGATATATATTGTTAGAAACCGTCTATATTACAGTGATATCACGTCGAAAATCGTCTAGGACCGATAGGGAAAAAGTTTCCTCTTGGCGGTGGGACTTAGAAAAATTTCCAGAGTTTTGTCGACGGAGTAGCACATCCGTCCATTATTTGCTAATAACTCGATAAATAATAATTGTAGCGAGTTTGGTGTTATGATATATATTGTTAGAAACCGTCTATATTACAGTGATATCACGTCGAAAATCGTCTAGGACCGATACGGAAAAAGTTTCCTCTTAGCGGTGGGACTTAGAAAAATTTCCAGAGTTTTGTCGACGGAGTAGCACATCCGTCCATTATTTGCTAATAACTCGATAAATAATAATTGTAGCGAGTTTGGTGTTATGATATATATTGTTAGAAACCGTCTATATTACAGTGATATCACGTCGAAAATCGTCTAGGACCGATAGGGAAAAAGTTTCCTCTTAGCGGTGGGACTTAGAAAAATTTTCGTCGAACGTCCGACGGAGTAGTACATCCGTCCATTATTTGCTAATAACTCGATAAATAATAATTGTAGCGAGTTTGGTGTTATGATATATATTGTTAGAAACCGTCTATATTACAGTGATATCACGTCGAAAATCGTCTAGGACCGATACGGAAAAAGTTTCCTCTTAGCGGTGGGACTTAGAAAAATTTCCAGAGTTTTGTCGACGGAGTAGCACATCCGTCCATTATTTGCTAATAACTCGATAAATAATAATTGTAGCGAGTTTGGTGTTATGATATATATTGTTAGAAACCGTCTATATTACAGTGATATCACGTCGAAAATCGTCTAGGACCGATAGGGAAAAAGTTTCCTCTTAGCGGTGGGACTTAGAAAAATTTTCGTCGAACGTCCGACGGAGTAGTACATCCGTCCATTATTTGCTAATAACTCGATAAATAATAATTGTAGCGAGTTTGGTGTTATGATATATATTGTTAGAAACCGTCTATATTACAGTGATATCACGTCGAAAATCGTCTAGGACCGATACGGAAAAAGTTTCCTCTTAGCGGTGGGACTTAGAAAAATTTTCGTCGAACGTCCGACGGAGTAGTACATCCGTCCATTATTTGCTAATAACTCGATAAATAATAATTGTAGCGAGTTTGGTGTTATGATATATATTGTTAGAAACCGTCTATATTACAGTGATATCACGTCGAAAATCGTCTAGGACCGATAGGGAAAAAGTTTCCTCTTGGCGGTGGGACTTAGAAAAATTTCCAGAGTTTTGTCGACGGAGTAGCACATCCGTCCATTATTTGCTAATAACTCGATAAATAATAATTGTAGCGAGTTTGGTGTTATGATATATATTGTTAGAAACCGTCTATATTACAGTGATATCACGTCGAAAATCGTCTAGGACCGATAGGGAAAAAGTTTCCTCTTGGCGGTGGGACTTAGAAAAATTTCCAGAGTTTTGTCGACGGAGTAGCACATCCGTCCATTATTTGCTAATAACTCGATAAATAATAATTGTAGCGAGTTTGGTGTTATGATATATATTGTTAGAAACCGTCTATATTACAGTGATATCACGTCGAAAATCGTCTAGGACCGATAGGGAAAAAGTTTCCTCTTGGCGGTGGGACTTAGAAAAATTTTCGTCGAACGTCCGACGGAGTAGCACATCCGTCCATTATTTGCTAATAACTCGATAAATAATAATTGTAGCGAGTTTGGTGTTATGATATATATTGTTAGAAACCGTCTATATTACAGTGATATCACGTCGAAAATCGTCTAGGACCGATAGGGAAAAAGTTTCCTCTTGGCGGTGGGACTTAGAAAAATTTCCAGAGTTTTGTCGACGGAGTAGCACATCCGTCCATTATTTGCTAATAACTCGATAAATAATAATTGTAGCGAGTTTGGTGTTATGATATATATTGTTAGAAACCGTCTATATTACAGTGATATCACGTCGAAAATCGTCTAGGACCGATAGGGAAAAAGTTTCCTCTTGGCGGTGGGACTTGGAAAAATTTCCAGAGTTTTGTCGACGGAGTAGCACATCCGTCCATTATTTGCTAATAACTCGATAAATAATAATTGTAGCGAGTTTGGTGTTATGATATATATTGTTAGAAACCGTCTATATTACAGTGATATCACGTCGAAAATCGTCTAGGACCGATAGGGAAAAAGTTTCCTCTTGGCGGTGGGACTTAGAAAAATTTTCGTCGAACGTCCGACGGAGTAGCACATCCGTCCATTATTTGCTAATAACTCGATAAATAATAATTGTAGCGAGTTTGGTGTTATGATATATATTGTTAGAAACCGTCTATATTACAGTGATATCACGTCGAAAATCGTCTAGGACCGATAGGGAAAAAGTTTCCTCTTGGCGGTGGGACTTAGAAAAATTTCCAGAGTTTTGTCGACGGAGTAGCACATCCGTCCATTATTTGCTAATAACTCGATAAATAATAATTGTAGCGAGTTTGGTGTTATGATATATATTGTTAGAAACCGTCTATATTACAGTGATATCACGTCGAAAATCGTCTAGGACCGATAGGGAAAAAGTTTCCTCTTGGCGGTGGGACTTAGAAAAATTTCCAGAGTTTTGTCGACGGAGTAGCACATCCGTCCATTATTTGCTAATAACTCGATAAATAATAATTGTAGCGAGTTTGGTGTTATGATATATATTGTTAGAAACCGTCTATATTACAGTGATATCACGTCGAAAATCGTCTAGGACCGATAGGGAAAAAGTTTCCTCTTGGCGGTGGGACTTAGAAAAATTTTCGTCGAACGTCCGACGGAGTAGTACATCCGTCCATTATTTGCTAATAACTCGATAAATAATAATTGTAGCGAGTTTGGTGTTATGATATATATTGTTAGAAACCGTCTATATTACAGTGATATCACGTCGAAAATCGTCTAGGACCGATAGGGAAAAAGTTTCCTCTTGGCGGTGGGACTTAGAAAAATTTCCAGAGTTTTGTCGACGGAGTAGCACATCCGTCCATTATTTGCTAATAACTCGATAAATAATAATTGTAGCGAGTTTGGTGTTATGATATATATTGTTAGAAACCGTCTATATTACAGTGATATCACGTCGAAAATCGTCTAGGACCGATACGGAAAAAGTTTCCTCTTAGCGGTGGGACTTAGAAAAATTTCCAGAGTTTTGTCGACGGAGTAGCACATCCGTCCATTATTTGCTAATAACTCGATAAATAATAATTGTAGCGAGTTTGGTGTTATGATATATATTGTTAGAAACCGTCTATATTACAGTGATATCACGTCGAAAATCGTCTAGGACCGATAGGGAAAAAGTTTCCTCTTAGCGGTGGGACTTAGAAAAATTTTCGTCGAACGTCCGACGGAGTAGTACATCCGTCCATTATTTGCTAATAACTCGATAAATAATAATTGTAGCGAGTTTGGTGTTATGATATATATTGTTAGAAACCGTCTATATTACAGTGATATCACGTCGAAAATCGTCTAGGACCGATACGGAAAAAGTTTCCTCTTAGCGGTGGGACTTAGAAAAATTTCCAGAGTTTTGTCGACGGAGTAGCACATCCGTCCATTATTTGCTAATAACTCGATAAATAATAATTGTAGCGAGTTTGGTGTTATGATATATATTGTTAGAAACCGTCTATATTACAGTGATATCACGTCGAAAATCGTCTAGGACCGATAGGGAAAAAGTTTCCTCTTAGCGGTGGGACTTAGAAAAATTTTCGTCGAACGTCCGACGGAGTAGTACATCCGTCCATTATTTGCTAATAACTCGATAAATAATAATTGTAGCGAGTTTGGTGTTATGATATATATTGTTAGAAACCGTCTATATTACAGTGATATCACGTCGAAAATCGTCTAGGACCGATACGGAAAAAGTTTCCTCTTAGCGGTGGGACTTAGAAAAATTTTCGTCGAACGTCCGACGGAGTAGTACATCCGTCCATTATTTGCTAATAACTCGATAAATAATAATTGTAGCGAGTTTGGTGTTATGATATATATTGTTAGAAACCGTCTATATTACAGTGATATCACGTCGAAAATCGTCTAGGACCGATAGGGAAAAAGTTTCCTCTTGGCGGTGGGACTTAGAAAAATTTCCAGAGTTTTGTCGACGGAGTAGCACATCCGTCCATTATTTGCTAATAACTCGATAAATAATAATTGTAGCGAGTTTGGTGTTATGATATATATTGTTAGAAACCGTCTATATTACAGTGATATCACGTCGAAAATCGTCTAGGACCGATAGGGAAAAAGTTTCCTCTTGGCGGTGGGACTTAGAAAAATTTCCAGAGTTTTGTCGACGGAGTAGCACATCCGTCCATTATTTGCTAATAACTCGATAAATAATAATTGTAGCGAGTTTGGTGTTATGATATATATTGTTAGAAACCGTCTATATTACAGTGATATCACGTCGAAAATCGTCTAGGACCGATAGGGAAAAAGTTTCCTCTTGGCGGTGGGACTTAGAAAAATTTTCGTCGAACGTCCGACGGAGTAGCACATCCGTCCATTATTTGCTAATAACTCGATAAATAATAATTGTAGCGAGTTTGGTGTTATGATATATATTGTTAGAAACCGTCTATATTACAGTGATATCACGTCGAAAATCGTCTAGGACCGATAGGGAAAAAGTTTCCTCTTGGCGGTGGGACTTAGAAAAATTTCCAGAGTTTTGTCGACGGAGTAGCACATCCGTCCATTATTTGCTAATAACTCGATAAATAATAATTGTAGCGAGTTTGGTGTTATGATATATATTGTTAGAAACCGTCTATATTACAGTGATATCACGTCGAAAATCGTCTAGGACCGATAGGGAAAAAGTTTCCTCTTGGCGGTGGGACTTAGAAAAATTTCCAGAGTTTTGTCGACGGAGTAGCACATCCGTCCATTATTTGCTAATAACTCGATAAATAATAATTGTAGCGAGTTTGGTGTTATGATATATATTGTTAGAAACCGTCTATATTACAGTGATATCACGTCGAAAATCGTCTAGGACCGATAGGGAAAAAGTTTCCTCTTGGCGGTGGGACTTAGAAAAATTTCCAGAGTTTTGTCGACGGAGTAGCACATCCGTCCATTATTTGCTAATAACTCGATAAATAATAATTGTAGCGAGTTTGGTGTTATGATATATATTGTTAGAAACCGTCTATATTACAGTGATATCACGTCGAAAATCGTCTAGGACCGATAGGGAAAAAGTTTCCTCTTGGCGGTGGGACTTAGAAAAATTTCGTCGAACGTCCGACGGAGTAGCACATCCGTCCATTATTTGCTAATAACTCGATAAATAATAATTGTAGCGAGTTTGGTGTTATGATACATATTGTTAGAAACCGTCTATATTACAGTGATATCACGTCGAAAATCGTCTAGGACCGATACGGAAAAAGTTTCCTCTTAGCGGTGGGACTTAGAAAAATTTCCAGAGTTTTGTCGACGGAGTAGCACATCCGTCCATTATTTGCTAATAACTCGATAAATAATAATTGTAGCGAGTTTGGTGTTATGACATATATTGTTAGAAACCGTCTATATTACAGTGATATCACGTCGAAAATCGTCTAGGACCGATAGGGAAAAAGTTTCCTCTTGGCGGTGGGACTTAGAAAAATTTCCAGAGTTTTGTCGACGGAGTAGCACATCCGTCCATTATTTGCTAATAACTCGATAAATAATAATTGTAGCGAGTTTGGTGTTATGATATATATTGTTAGAAACCGTCTATATTACAGTGATATCACGTCGAAAATCGTCTAGGACCGATAGGGAAAAAGTTTCCTTCTTGGCGGTGGGACTTAGAAAAATTTTCGTCGAACGTCCG
>NW_027489933.1:0-19098 GCF_050948215.1 Halictus rubicundus | reverse complement strand
CGAATACACGATTCTGTTCAGAAACGGCGGTTTCGCCTAGAGAATCGCTGATTCTGCGATAAACTAGTAAAAATCGTGTTTTCTGCTACAATTCGGTGATTTTCGATCATTTTCGTTCGGTTTCATGCATATTAAGCGTTTCAGAATACGAATACAGGATTAGGGTCAGAAACGGCGGTTTCGCGTAGAGAATCGCTGATTCTGCGATAAACTAGTCAAAATCAAGTTTTCTGCTACAATTCGGTAATTTTCGACCATTTTCGTTCGTTTTCATGCAAATGAAGCGTTTCAGCTTGCGAATACACGATTCTGGTCAGAAACGGCGGTTTCGCGTAGAGAATCGCTGATTACGCGATAAACTAGTCGAAATCGTGTTTTCTATTACAATTCGGTGATTTTCGACCATTTTCGTTCGTGTTCATGCAAATTAAGCGTTTCAGCTTGCGAATACACAATTCTTGTCAGAAACGGCGGTTTCGCGTAGAGAATCGCTGATTCTGTGTTAAACTAGTAAAAATCGTGTTTTCTGCTACAATTTGGTGATTCTCGATCATTTTCGTTCGGTTTCATGCATATTAAGCGTTTCAGAATACGAATACAGGATTAGGGTCAGAAACGGCGGTTTCCCGTAGAGAATCGCTGATTCTGCGATAAACTAGTCCAAATCAAGTTTTCTGCTACAATTCGGTAATTTTCGACCATTTTCGTTCGTTTTCATGCAAACGAAGCGTTTCAGCGTGCGAATACACGATTCTGGCCAGAAACGCCGTTTCGCGTAGAGAATCGCTGATTCCGGGATAAACTAGTCGATATCGTGTTTTCTGCCACAATTCGGTAATTTTCGACCATTTTCGTTCGTGTTCGTGCAAATTAAGCGTTTCAGCTTGCGAATACACGATTCTTGTCAGAAACGGCCGTTTCGCGTAGGGAATCGCTGATTCCGGGATAAACTAGTCGAAATCGTGTTTTCTGCTACAATTCGGTAATTTTCGACCATTTTCGTTCGTGTTCATGCAAATTAAGCGTTTCAGCTTGCGAATACACGATTCTGTTCAGAAACGGTGGTTTCGCCTAGAGAATCGCTGATTCTGCGATAAACTAGTAAAAATCAAGTTTTCTGCTACAATTTGGTGATTCTCGATCATTTTCGTTCGGTTTCATGCATATTAAGCGTTTCAGAATACGAATACAGGATTAGGGTCAGAAACGGCGGTTTCCCGTAGAGAATCGCTGATTCTGCGATAAACTAGTCCAAATCAAGTTTTCTGCTACAATTCGGTAATTTTCGACCATTTTCGTTCTTTTTCATGCAAATGAAGCGTTTCAGCGTGCGAATACACGATTCTGGCCAGAAACGGCCGTTTCGCGTAGAGAATCGCTGATTCTGGGATAAACTAGTCCAAATCGTGTTTTCTGCTACAATTTGGTGATTCTCGATCATTTTCGTTCGTGTTCATCCAAATTAAGCGTTTCAGCTTGCGAATACACGATTCTTGTCAGAAACGGCCGTTTCGCGTAGAGAATCGCTGATTCCGCGATAAACTAGTGAAAATCGTGTTTTCTGCTACAATTAGGTGATTCTCGATCATTTTCGTTCGTGTTCATGCAAATGAAGCGTTTCAGCGTGCGAATACACGATTCTGGCCAGAAACGGCGGTTTCGAGTAGAGAATCGCTGATTCTGCGATAAGCTAGTCGAAATCGTGTTTTCTGTTACAATTCGGTGATTTTCGATCATTTTCGTTCTTTTTCATGCACATGAAGCGTTTCAGCTTGCGAATACACGATTCTGGCCAGAAACGGCGGTTTCGCGTGGAGAATCGCTGATTCTGTGTTAAACTAGTAAAAATCGTGTTTTCTGCTACAATTTGGTGATTCTCGATCATTTTCGTTCGGTTTCATGCATATTAAGCGTTTCAGAATACGAATACAGGATTAGGGTCAGAAACGGCGGTTTCGCGTAGAGAATCGCTGATTCTGCGATAAACTAGTCAAAATAAAGTTTTCTGCTACAATTCGGTAATTTTCGACCATTTTCGTTCGTGTTCATGCAAATTAAGCGTTTCAGCTTGCGAATACACGATTCTTGTCAGAAACGGCGGTTTCGCGTAGAGAATCGCTGATTCTGCGATAAACTAGTCAAAATCGTGTTTTCTGCTACAATTCGGTGATTTTCGATCATTTTCGTTCGATTTCATGCATATTATGCGTTTCAGAATACGAATACAGGATTAGGATCAGAAACGGGAGTTTCGCGTAGAGAATCGCTGATTCTGCGATAAACTAGTCAAAATCGTGTTTTCTGCTACAATTCGGTAATTTTCGACCATTTTCGTTCTTTTTCATGCAAATGAAGCGTTTCAGCGTGCGAATACACGATTCTGGCCAGAAACGGCCGTTTCGCGTAGAGAATCGCTGATTCTGGGATAAACTAGTCCAAATCGTGTTTTCTGCTACAATTCGGTAATTTTCGACCATTTTCGTTCGTGTTCATGCAAATTAAGCGTTTCAGCCTGCGAATACACGATCTTGTCAGAAACGGCGGTTTCGCGTAGAGAATCGCTGATTCTGTGATAAACTAGTAAAAATCGTGTTTTCTGCTACAATTTGGTGATTCTCGATCATTTTCGTTCGGTTTCATGCATATTAAGCGTTTCAGAATACGAATACAGGATTAGGGGCAGAAACGGCGGTTTCGCGTAGAGAATCGCTGATTCTGCGATAAACTAGTCAAAATCAAGTTTTCTGCTACAATTCGGTAATTTTCGACCATTTTCGTTCGTTTTCATGCAAATGAAGCGTTTCAGCTTGCGAATACACGATTCTGGTCAGAAACGGCGGTTTCGCGTAGAGAATCGCTGATTATGCGATAAACTAGTCGAAATCTTGTTTTCTATTACAATTCGGTGATTTTCGATCATTTTCGTTCGTTTTCATGCATATTGAGTGTTTCAGAAGACGAATACACGATTCTGGCCAGAAACGGCCGTTTCGCGTAGAGAATCGCAGATTCTGCGATAAACTAGTCGAAATCGTGTTTTCTGCTACAATTCGGTAATTTTCGACCATTTTCGTTCGTGTTCATGCAAATGAAGCGTTTCAGCGTGCGAATACACGATTCTGGCCAGAAACGGCCGTTTCGCGTAGAGGATCGCTGATTCTGGGATAAACTAGTCGAAATCGTGTTTTCTGCTACAATTCGGTAATTTTCGACCATTTTCGTTCTTTTTCATGCAAATGAAGCGTTTCAGCGTGCGAATACACGATTCTGGCCAGAAACGGCCGTTTCGCGTAATGAATCGCTGATTCTGGGATAAACTAGTCCAAATCGTGTTTTCTGCTACAATTCGGTAATTTTCGACCATTTTCGTTCGTGTTCATGCAAATTAAGCGTTTCAGCTTGCGAATACACGATTCTTGTCAGAAACGGCGGTTTCGCGTAGAGAATCGCTGATTCTGTGATAAACTAGTAAACATCGTGTTTTCTGCTACAATTTGGTGATTCTCGATCATTTTCGTTCGGTTTCATGCATATTAAGCGTTTCAGAATACGAATACAGGATTAGGGGCAGAAACGGCGGTTTCGCGTAGAGAATCGCTGATTCTGCGATAAACTAGTCAAAATCAAGTTTTCTGCTACAATTCGGTAATTTTTGACCATTTTCGTTCGTTTTCATGCAAATGAAGCGTTTCAGCTTGCGAATACACGATTCTGGTCAGAAACGGCGGTTTCGCGTAGAGAATCGCTGATTATGCGATAAACTAGTCGAAATCGTGTTTTCTATTACAATTCGGTGATTTTCGATCATTTTCGTTCGTTTTCATGCATATTGAGTGTTTCAGAAGACGAATACACGATTCTGGCCAGACACGGCCGTTTCGCGTAGAGAACCGCAGATTCTGCGATAAACTAGTCGAAATCGTGTTTTCTGCTACAATTCGGTAATTTTCGACCATTTTCGTTCGTGTTCATGCAAATTAAGCGTTTCAGCTTGCGAATACACGATTCTGGTCAGAAACGGCGGTTTGTGTGACGTCGGTCGTAACCTCCAACGTTTGATTTAGAGCCATCAAACCTAGAATAAAAATAATAAATGTAATTAACTAATAAATTATCATATAATTAATGCGAATAACTAATTTAATTAATATAAAACGAATGCAAGAGTGAATGCCGCGAGAGTTGTCTATAGAAAGAACAGTCATAACTCACCATTATGCGTGTAAATAACCGCGCTCTTAAAATAATCGTAGTATAATTATTGTAAGAAAGAACGCGACAAACGCGCATCGTACGTACCTTGATTGTTAAATAATAAGCGTAGAAATTAAGCACACGAACTCTGTAACGCAAACACATAGTCAATAAGTACACTAACACCCAACGAACACGTAAAAAATTAAGAATAATTAATGTAACAATAATGTTAGAATATTCTAGTACGTACGCCAATGAAACATGTAAAATTCAGCGTGCATACGCCAATGGCAATTCCGAGAGCGCAGCGTCAGCAGAGATAAGGGGCCGAGGTAGCCTCGGACCACCGGATGCTGCGTCGACAAAGATAAGGCACGCGCGGCAAGCCAAGACCGAGCCGTGCACGTGCACTTATCGAAGCACGTACTGCTGACGCGGCGGTCTGCTCGACGGTGGGAGCAGTCTTCGCTAATTGGCTCCCCACTTTTCGCGTCCCTTCCCCGACGCTTACGTTCCGACAGCGAGCACAGACTCTCAGTCAGTTGAGTTCAGGAGCTTCACGGGAACAGTCGAGCTGAACTCAGTCGTGTACGCGAGCCTTCGAACAAACAAGCCCTCTCATCTAGAGGCATTATGTATTATACATTAATATTCAAAGTGTATTTAGTACTTAGAATATATTCCATTAGTTAACAGTGCTACCCTTTATTTCATTTAAAATCCTTTCATCATCCTACAATCCAACGGTGCTCGTGTAGTGAATTAAATTCATTTGTGTTCATGTTTTAATAAAATATTCGTCGTTGAGCCAGCGTGAACCGTCCCGAGAGACAGGACTTGATCCGCTCCGACGGGAATCCTGTGAACAAAGACGAAGTGTTAGAATGTTGTCCTCACCTGTCACTATTAGAAGGTTGCCACGAGAGACCGGACTTGATCCGCTCCGACAACCGACTTCTAGTGAAAGTTGAGTGATTTTATAGAATTTATCCGCGAAATAAAATAAATATTAACGTACCGTCACTTAATTATCTTTCCACAAATGAGACGCACTAGACGCGCCGGAAGTAAGGCTCAGCTAGCCAAACTAGCACGCGCCGCGAGGATTTTGGAATCTTTAGAATCGCAGTTAGAATCTGTCACCAACCACGCGGGTGACACGTGCACACTAAACCCATTCGACACCGATGCGGTGAATTCACATCTTGAAGCTGTCTTCGCTGCTGCCGTTGCCGCTGCCCCAGTCACTTTGAATCCGTTCGACACCGAGGCTGTCAACCGATACTTGGAGGCAGTATTCGCCAACGCCCGTCACGCGGCGCCGAGGACCAGCGTTCCTGCTGCACGGAAGGTGCGCTGCCGAATTCTGAGTGACATCAAACTCAGCGGAGCGGCCAGAATCAACATCAGGGTGGAAGATCCAGCCGATATTCCGTGGAAGCTAAGGCGAGCGCTCTAAAACGGTGAGTCAAAAACTCAATATTTCATAAACGCGCGTGTGTGAATGTCGCGGTTACAGTGAACAATAGGGACAACGCGATCGGAGTGAATGTTTTTTTTCGCTTTCGGAAGAAGTCTTTGACGTGTTCGATTTGTTCGAGTCCAGATCAGATTTGGGCGCAAGTACCATTTGGGTCAAAGACCGTCAAGAAGATTATACGTTTCCGGGATAACGCGTATTTCGTTGCAATCGCGAATCGCAGAACCGGAACGTAACAAAAAAATTGGCGCAGTCGGTAGGACAGACGACGGTCACTCGAGCGTTTTCGAGCATTGACAGGATAATTTCCGAGGCGCGAATTTACCTTTAGAATCGCGTGTAATTCAAATTAAGAAATAATAATGGCTTCCCCACAAACTAAAGACGTTCCCGCACCGACAGCGGAAGAATTATATGAACTTCAAAAACAATTATATACACGTGAAGTCGAAATTAGAGCCCAAGAGAAGGCTTTCGAAGATTATACTCGCATGTATAAATTAGAATTGTCAGACATTCGCAAAGAATTAGAACAAATCAGGCATGAGGCCGCAAATGAACCGCAGTTAATACGTTTAGAACGCCGTGAACCTCGTGAGGAAATTCCTGTAGAAGAAACCCTAGAGAAAATTTCTGTAGGAGAAAATTTAGAGAAGACTTCCGCAGAAGAAACTGTAGAAAAGACTCCCGTAGGGAAAATTTACGTAAACGAACCTTCTGAATTTACACTCAGACAAGCTTTAGAATTCGTTCCCGTATTTGACGGATATAACCACTCCGTATTCCAATTTATCCGAGAATGCAAAAGAGCGAAAGAAGTCGTACCTCCTAGCGCGGAAGGAACACTGGTCAAATTGATTCAGAACAAACTCCGTGGACGCGCATATCTCGCTATAGAAGATCACGTGTGCAATTCAATTTCCGATCTATCAAAACGATTATGCGAAGTATTATGTCCGTATAAAACAGTCGAACAATACCGTGGAGAACTCGCGAGCATACAGCAATTTCCTAACGAACATATAATAAATTTTATAAGCCGTGTGAAGGACCTTAGAACTTCCATTATCGATATCGCGGAATGGGAAGTAGATATAGAGGAAGTAAATACCCTCACCGCGAGAAGTTTCATAAGAGGTCTAATCCCACAATTACGATTAGAAATACGAGTACATTTTTCCTCCCCATTATACGTATTGTATGACGACGCCATTAGGGCTTATAAACTGTTTGAACAAGATAAATTACGCGATAAAGGAACACCGCGAGAAAACGTATATACCAAGCGCGCGAATTTCCAAGATCAGTATTATCGCCCACCCGTGCATCAAAATACCTGGAACGATACCAGAGACCGGACATTCCGCGAAACAAAACGCGTAAATTTCACTGACAACCGTCGCGACACTTGGCGCGACGGCCGAGAGAATTTATTCGATACCCGTCGTGACATCCGGCGCAGTAATCTAGATATACGATACCAAGAACCGCTCAGCAAAAACGCGTACCGAGAACCGAAACGCGATAGTGATTACATAGAACCACAACGTAGATATTACGATGCAAACAAGCCGTTCCGAGAACCACTCCTAAAGAATGAATATCAATCTTACCGCGAGTCCCGCGAGAAATTTCCCACCGAGACGAATAAATTTTGCCAATATTGTAAGCGCGAAGGACATGATATTCATGAATGTAGGAAGCGTCAATACGTGGCAGAAAACGGTCAGGGAAACGAGGCAAGCCTCCCGACCAAACCGGGAAGGGAGGCCGCGAAAGAAAGAAAATCGACAAATATAGTAATAGAAACGAGCAAACCGGAAACCAGCTCGTCGCACCAGTAAATTCACTATCATACAGCGATGCGGTAAAACAACGATCAACCGTCCCCCGTAAAATTTCGAAAAATAATACCGACAACAATAGTCGACGAAAACCACAACCAGTCACTACCGTTAACCTTGCGTTAAACGCACCGATCTTACGCGTAATAACTTCTGCACCCCAGTTAGTAGGAAAACGCGAATTTCTAATAAATTCAGACCTTGAAATAAATATATTACGAGAGAATAGTCTAAAGCCCGGAACCGAAATAGTTAAGGAAAAGGAAATTGAAATACAAGGAGTATCCGAGGGTGCCATCATGACTCTCGGGCAAGTTAAAGTAGATTTAGCAAACTGTATTCCGACAGTATTTCATATAGTTCCAAACCACTTTCCGCTAAAACTAGACGGGACACTTGGCTCCCCATTCTTTAATAATAAAGTAGAACTCTCAGTCGAAAAGCAACAAATCGTGTACAAGAATATTACACTACCGTTATTAAACTCACAAAGGAACGCGGAAGAAATCGAACAAGGAAAGCGTCACGCCGCACCCGTGAAACCTAAAGCGCATAACCAAGCATTAAAAGACAAAAATGAAATTCTCATAACGGAAAAACGTGATTCAGCCGAAGGAAAATTAACACGGTACGAACAGGCCCAAGTCTCGTCAGTTAATATCGGTTCGAATACACCTACCGCGAGGATAAAGTTAAATGCCCCTCAATTAAATAGGGAGTGCGAATTGTTGATAGACACGGGATCGGAAATTAACCTTGTTAAACCGTCGTGCGTCAAATCTAGCGCAGAAATAAATAAAGACGAACAGATTCTTATTCATGGTTTCGGAGACGCCTATGAGCTCTCCTCCGATACATTAGCGATCGACGTTTGCAATGTCCCGACAAAGTTCCACTTAGTACCAAACGGTATACCCCAAAATATAGACGGGTTACTAGGAGCTCCTTTCTTCCGAGAAGGGGCAGTCATAGATTTTAAGTCGGAACAAATCGCGAAGGACAATGTAAAAATTCCTTTCATAAACCAAATCGAACACGCCATTGAAGCCCGAACGAGTGCATGCATTGCGATAAGATGCTACGGAGCCGATGTAGGCTATATAAAACGCACAGAAATAAGCGAAAATGTATACCTAGGCGACTGTGTCGTCACAAATCGAAACGGGATAGCGATCCTGCGGTGCGTAAACGCATCGTCCAAAGCGGCGAACTTCTCCCTCCCTGCGTTAGAGGTGGAAGAAATCGAGGAGATCTGTACCACGTTTCATTCTGAACCAACCCTCAGTGAAAACACTGAGATCCTTCGTGCTTCCATCCCGAGAGCTAATCCTGTAAAGAAAGGGAAATCTTTCATTATTAACGAACAAAGTATTAAGTCGCGAATTGAAGAGATAATTAACGTAATTCATACTGAACACCTCACACCAGAAGAGGCGGATCATGTCAAGAAATTAATAGAAGAAAACCATGATCTCTTCCACCTCCCCGGCGATCGCTTAGGCCGAACGAATGCAGTCACGCATAAAATCCCCACGACCGACGATATGCCGGTCCACACAAAACAGTATCGATACCCGCCAATCCATAAGGAAGAAATCGACAAACAAATGCGTGAGTTACTCGAAAATGACATAGTCGTACCGTCGAATTCCCCATATAACTCGCCTTTATGGATAGTACCGAAAAAACCCGACGAACACGGAAATAAGAAATGGCGTATGGTGATAGATTATCGCGCTTTAAACGAAAAATCAGTGGCGGACGCGTACCCCCTCCCAAGTATAAATGAAATATTAGATCAATTGGGCAGTTCGAAATACTTTAGCGTATTCGACCTGGCCAGCGGGTTCCACCAAATAGGTATGGAGAAGGAGGACGCAGCTAAAACTGCGTTTTCGACTCCTTTTGGCCACTACCAGTACAATAGGATGCCCTTCGGATTGAAAAATGCGCCTGCGACATTCCAGAGACTAATGGATAACATACTTAGCGGCCTGCAGGGCAATGAACTGTTCGTTTACCTCGATGATATAGTAATATATGCACGGTCTCTGGACGAACATCGCGCAAAATTCAATAAATTAGCGCTCAGATTAAGACAGGCGAATTTAAAACTACAACCGTCTAAATGCGGATTTTTGCACCACGAAGTAGTGTATCTGGGTCATCAGATAGGCGAGGATGGAGTCCGACCAAGTCCCGCGAAAGTAAAAGCCGTGCAGGAATTCCCTAAACCGAAAACGGCCAGAAACATACGCGAATTCTTAGGTTTAGCCGGTTATTACCGGAAATTTATAGACAAATTCGCACATATTTCCAAACCTCTCACCAAGCTTCTTACCAAAAACGCCAAATTTACATGGGGACCCGACCAAGAGAGAGCCTTCGAAACATTGCGAAATGCTTTATGTAAAGAGCCGGTATTACAATACCCAAGACTTCAATAAGCCATTCAATATAACCTGCGACGCGTCCGGATACGCCGTGGGGGCAGTCCTCAGTCAGGGAGAAATCGGTAAAGATAAGCCAATAGCTTACATATCCAGAATATTACATGGAGCCGAGCTCAACTATTCTACGATAGAAAAAGAATGTTTGGCCATAGTCTTCGCGGTCCAATATTTTCGACCATACGTATACGGGCGGAAATTTACCTTAATTACAGACCATCGACCCCTGGTCTGGATGAACTCGGTGAAGGACCCAACGTCCCGTCTCTTGCGCTGGAGGCTAAAATTGGCCGAATACGAATACAAGATTGTATACAAACCAGGCAAGGCAAATTCGAACGCGGACGCGTTATCAAGAAACCCAGTGGCTTTACCACTAAATACTGGATCTACACGAAAAAACATGACGTCCCCCGAGGAAGTTAAACGAACCGCCAGATGGCAAACAAAATTTGATTCAACATCATCATCCTCGAATACAGAAGGTCATGATGATGAAGATATCCCTGATCATCGAATCAGGAACGAGTCAGTAGATTCTCAAATTCCCCGGCTCTCCCCAACAGGGCGACCAGACACGCTGGCACCGCCGCGCGGAGATTCCACAACATTATCAAGCGACGATACTCCGTCCCTCTCCCCCTTGCCACCTCCAGAGCAAGATCACGAGGAATCAGAGGTCGATAACGACTTGATAAATCTGGGCCTTCAACCCCTCACCTTCTCCCCGTATAATTCCAATAACTACATATTGGACGGCGACCAGGACTCGAGCTCTCGAGAAGACTTGACAGAGGAAGAAGAGGAACAGCAATTAACACCTTCACTCCTGGTCGACCAACCAACGACCAGGGAAAATGAAGAACAAGCGGTGAACCCTGAGGGAGAAATGCTGAGAGGAAGCGTTTCGCCACGACAGACCCTCACCGTTAACCATTTGAGGGATAGGCTAATCATGAGACAGGATAATCTCGTCTGTTTCTGCACCCTAGATGGTAGACCCGTCGACCCAGGAGCAGCAGACCTGTATCGACAGGGGAAATTAATACTCCAAGACCTAATGTTGCACAGGGTCAAAGTCAGTAATATTGGTAACTACAAAATATTGCAGCTGCCGATAAAAGAAACACCGCTGCATGAAACTACCACAGACGGTGTCAAAGAGACCTTGCGCGCATTATACGACGCTGTAATGGAACTCCAGCTTGAATCTTTTTCGATCTCAAAAACATTCCTAGATAATCTGCCATGGGGTTACATACAAAGAATACTCCTAGATATCTTCTCTGAAACCTCAGTGCGGATATTCTTGTGCTCATATGAAGTACAAACACCTGCCGAGGATCGCAGATGGGAAATCATAACCGAGAATCACGTATCGCCTTATGCAGGACATAAAGGCATCACGAAAACGTACAAAAGGATACGGGAGAAATATTACTGGAGAACCATGAAAGCGGACATTACAAAGTACATTAACAACTGCCAGA
The DNA here is from genome assembly GCF_050948215.1 of Halictus rubicundus. Classification (NCBI taxonomy): domain Eukaryota; kingdom Metazoa; phylum Arthropoda; class Insecta; order Hymenoptera; family Halictidae; genus Halictus; species Halictus rubicundus. The sequence continues at coordinate 7,637 of NW_027489933.1, read as the reverse complement.
GTTGTCAATTAAATAAACTGACGCGTGTAAAAACGCGTCTCCCAATGACATTAACCGATACACCTGGCAGAGCGTTCGATAAAGTATCCCTGGACATAATAGGACCTCTTCCAATGACAAAAGAAGGCCATACTTACATTTTAACAATGCAAGATCTCCTCACTAAATATTCAATAGCTGTACCTTTAAAATCAACAAGCGCAATAGACACCGCTGACGCCTTTGTGGAGCATTTAATTTGTCGATTCGGCGCACGCAAAGCTATATTAACCGATCAGGGGACCAACTTCACGAGCTCCCTGATGAAAGCAATAGCGAGACGATTTAAAATCGCGAAATTCCAAACAACCGCATTTCACCCACAAAGCAATGGCTCTATAGAACGATCGCACCACGTTCTAACCGAATATTTGAAACAATTCGTAAACAAAAACGACTGGAACAGATGGGTAAATATGGCAATACTAAGTTATAACTCGAGCGTACATGAAGGTACAAACTTTACGCCACATGAATTGGTATTCGGCTCACTAATCCGCGTCCCTACCGCCGATACGTATCTTTACGAGGTAGGAGACGAATCGTATACAGCATACCTTCAAGAGCTGCAAAGAAGGACGGCCGAAATACAAGCCAAAGCGCGAGAAAACTTGAATCAAGCGAAAATACGCTCAAAAGGGTATTATGATAGGAGACTAAACATTAAAGAATTTGTTCCAGGCGAAAAGGTTTACTTATTAAAAGAACCGCGAAAAGGGAAGTTCGACGCGCAATACACTGGACCTCATGAGATACTAGAAGCTCTCCCAAGCAATAATATAAAAATCAAAATAGGAGGTCATTACAAAATTGTGCACGCTAACAAATTGAAACGGGCACCCAGTGTCCCTACACAAAATCTGCATCGTCAGTAGAGAATCACTGATAAGAAAACCCCAAACCACAGCCCTCCCAAAAGAAGAAAAGAAGAGAAGAAGAAAACCCCAAACCACAGCCCTCCCAAAAGAAGGAAAGAAGAGAAGAAAAACCCCAAGCCACAGCCCTCCCTAAAGAAGAAAAGAAGAGGAAAAATCCTAACCCAAACCCTACTCACCGAAGAAATACGGCCCACCCCCATTCACCCCAGTGGCCCCGCTCTAGAAATTTCCCTCCAGGAAATTTCTTCCCTAGGGATGGAGGTGTGACGTCGGTCGTAACCTCCGACGTTTGATTTAGAGCCATCAAACCTAGAATAAAAATAATAAATGTAATTAACTAATAAATTATCATATAATTAATGCGAATAACTAATTTAATTAATATAAAACGAATGCAAGAGTGAATGCCGCGAGAGTTGTCTATAGAAAGAACAGTCATAACTCACCATTATGCGTGTAAATAACCGCGCTCGTAAAATAATCGTAGTATAATTATTGTAAGAAAGAACGCGACAAACGCGCATCGTACGTACCTTGATTGTTAAATAATAAGCGTAGAAATTAAGCACACGAACTCTGTAACGCAAACACATAGTTAATAAGTACACTAACACCCAACGAACACGTAAAAAATTAAGAATAATTAATGTAACAATAATGTTAGAATATTCTAGTACGTCCCGAGAGACAGGACTTGATCCGCTCCGACGGGAATCCTGTGAACAAAGACGAAGTGTTAGAAAGTTGTCCTCACCTGTCACTATTAGAAGGTTGCCACGAGAGACCGGACTTGATCCGCTCCGACAACCGACTTCTAGTGAAAGTTGAGTGATTTTATAGAATTTATCCGCGAAATAAAATAAATATTAACGTACCGTCACTTAATTATCTTTCCACAAATGAGACGCACTAGACGCGCCGGAAGTAAGGCTCAGCTAGCCAAACTAGCACGCGCCGCGAGGATTTTGGAATCTTTAGAATCGCAGTTAGAATCTGTCACCAACCACGCGGGTGACACGTGCACACTAAACCCATTCGACACCGATGCGGTGAATTCACATCTTGAAGCTGTCTTCGCTGCTGCCGTTGCCGCTGCCCCAGTCACTTTGAATCCGTTCGACACCGAGGCTGTCAACCGATACTTGGAGGCAGTATTCGCCAACGCCCGTCACGCGGCGCCGAGGACCAGCGTTCCTGCTGCACGGAAGGTGCGCTGCCGAATTCTGAGTGACATCAAACTCAGCGGAGCGGCCAGAATCAACATCAGGGTGGAAGATCCAGCCGATATTCCGTGGAAGCTAAGGCGAGCGCTCTAAAACGGTGAGTCAAAAACTCAATATTTCATAAACGCGCGTGTGTGAATGTCGCGGTTACAGTGAACAATAGGGACAACGCGATCGGAGTGAATGTTTTTTTTCGCTTTCGGAAGAAGTCTTTGACGTGTTCGATTTGTTCGAGTCCACATCAGATTTGGGCGCAAGTACCATTTGGGTCAAAGACCGTCAAGAAGATTATACGTTTCCGGGATAACGCGTATTTCGTTGCAATCGCGAATCGCAGAACCGGAACGTAACACATGAAACCGAACGAAAATGATCGAGAATCACCAAATTATAGCAGAAAACACGATTTTGACTAGTTTATCACAGAATCAGCGATTCTCTACGCGAAACCGCCATTTCTGACCAGAATCGTGTATTCGCAAGCTGAAACGCTTAATTTGCATGAACACGAAGGAAAATGGTCGAAAATTACCGAATTGTAGCAGAAAACACGATTTCGACTAGTTTATCGCAGAATCAGCGATTCTCTACGCGAAACGGCCGTTTCTGGCCAGAATCGTGTATTCGCACGCTGAAACGCTTAATTTGCATGAACACGAACGAAAATGGTCGAAAATTACCGAATTGTAGCAGAAAACTTGATTTTGACTAGTTTATCGCAGAATCAGCGATTCTTTACGCGAAACCGCCGTTTCTGACCCTAATCCTGTATTCGTATTCTGAAACGCTTAATATGCATGAAACCGAACGAAAATGATCGAGAATCACCAAATTGTAGGAGAAAACACGATTTTTACTAGTTTATCACAGAATCAGCGATTCTCTACGCGAAACCGCCGTTTCTGAACAGAATCGTGTATTCGCAAGCTGAAACGCTTAATTTGCATGAACACGAACGAAAATGGTCGAAAATTACCGAATTGTAGCACAAAACTTGATTTTGACTAGTTTATCGCAGAATCAGCGATTCTCTACGCGAAACCGCCGTTTCTGACCAGAATCGTGTATTCGTCTTCTGAAACACTTAATATGCATGAAAACGAACGAAAATGATCGAAAATCACCGAATTGTAGCAGAAAACACGATTTTGACTAGTTTATCGCAGAATCAGCGATTCTCTAGGCGAAACCGCCGTTTCTGACCAGAATCGTGTATTCGCAAGCTGAAACGCTTCATTTGCATGAAAACGAACGAAAATGGTCGAAAATTACCGAATTGTAGCAGAAAACTTGATTTTGACTAGTTTATCGCAGAATCAGCGATTCTCTACGCGAAACCGCCGTTTCTGACCCTAATCCTGTATTCGTATTCTGAAACGCTTAATATGCATGAAACCGAACGAAAATGATCGAAAATCACGGAATTGTAGCAGAAAACACGATTTTGACTAGTTTATCGCAGAATCAGCGATTCTCTAGGCGAAACCGCCGTTTCTGAACAGAATCGTGTATTCGCACGCTGAAACGCTTCATTTGCATGAAAAAGAACGAAAATGGTCGAAAATTAACGAATTGTAGCAGAAAACTTGATTTTGACTAGTTTATCGCAGAATCAGCGATTCTCTACGCGAAACCGCCGTTTCTGACCCTAATCCTGTATTCGTATTCTGAAACGCTTAATATGCATGAAACCGAACGAAAATGATCGAAAATCACCGAATTGTAGCAGAAAACACGATTTTGACTAGTTTATCGCAGAATCAGCGATTCTCTAGGCGAAACCGCCGTTTCTGAACAGAATCGTGTATTCGCAAGCTGAAACGCTTAATTTGCATGAACACGAACGAAAATGGTCGAAAATTACCGAATTGTAGCAGAAAACTTGATTTTGACTAGTTTATCGCAGAATCAGCGATTCTCTACGCGAAACCGCCGTTTCTGACCCTAATCCTGTATTCGTATTCTGAAACGCTTAATATGCATGGAACCGAACGAAAATGATCGAGAATCACCGAATTGTAGCAGAAAACACAATTTCGACTTGTTTATCGCAGAATCAGCGATTCTCTACGCGAAACCGCCGTTTCTGACCAGAATCGTGTATTCGCAAGCTGAAACGCTTCATTTGCATGAAAACGAACGAAAATGATCGAAAATTACCGAATTGTAGCAGGAAACACGATTTTGACTAGTTTATCGCAGAATCAGCGATTCTCTACGCGAAACCGCCGTTTCTGACCAGAATCGTGTATTCGTCTTCTGAAACACTTAATATGCATGAAACCGAACGAAAATGATCGAGAATCACCAAATTGTAGCAGAAAACACGATTTCGACTAGTTTAACACAGAATCAGCGATTCTCTACGTGAAACGGCCGTTTCTGGCCAGAATTGTGTACTCGCACGCTGAAACGCTTCATATGCATGAAAAAGAACGAAAATGGTCGAAAATTACCGAATTGTAGCAGAAATCACGATTTCGACTAGTTTATCACAGAATCAGCGATTCTCTACGCGAATCCGCCGTTTCTGACCAAAATCATGTATTCGCACGCTCAAACGCTTCATTTGCATGAAAACGAACGAAAATGGTCGAAAATTACCGAATTGTAGCAGAAAACTTGATTTTGACTAGTTTATCGCAGAATCAGCGATTCTCTATGCGAAACCGCCGTTTCTGACCCTAATCCTGTATTCGTATTCTGAAACGCTTAATATGCATGAAACCGAACGAAAATGATCGAAAATCACCGAATTGTAGCAGAAAACACGATTTTGACTAGTTTATCGCAGAATCAGCGATTCTCTACGCGAAACCGCCGTTTCTGACCCTCATCCTGTATTCGTATTCTGAAACGGTTAATTTGCATGAAACCGAACGAAAATGATCGAAAATTACCGAATTGTAGCAGAAAACACGATTTCGACTAGTTTATCGCAGAATCAGCGATTCTCTACGCGAAACCGCCGTTTCTGGCCAGAATCGTGTATTCGCACCCTGAAACGCTTCATTTGCATGAAAAAGAACGAAAATGGTCGAAAATTACCGAATTGTAGCAGAAAACACGATTTCGACTAGTTTATCACAGAATCAGCGATTCTCTACGCGAAACCGCCGTTTCTGACCAGAATCGTGTATTCGCAAGCTGAAACGCTTAAATTGCATGAACACGAACGAAAATGGTCGAAAATTACCGAATTGTAGCAGAAAACACGATTTCGACTAGTTTATCGCAGAATCAGCGATTCTCTACGGGAAACGGCCGTTTCTGGCCAGAATCGTGTATTCGCACGCTGAAACGCTTCATTTGCATGAAAAAGAACGAAAATGGTCGAAAATTACCGAATTGTAGCAGAAAACACGATTTCGACTAGTTTATCCCAGAATCAGCGATTCTCTACGCGAAACGGCCGTTTCTGACCAGAATCGTGGATTCGCAAGCTGAAACGCTTCATTTGCATGAACACGAACGAAAATGGTCGAAAATTACCGAATTGTAGCAGAAAACACGATTTTGACTAGTTTATCGCAGAATCAGCGATTCTCTACGCGAAACCGCCGTTTCTGGCCAGAATCGTGTATTCGCACCCTGAAACGCTTCATTTGCATGAAAAAGAACGAAAATGGTCGAAAATTACCGAATTGTAGCAGAAAACACGATTTCGACTAGTTTATCACAGAATCAGCGATTCTCTACGCGAAACCGCCGTTTCTGACCAGAATCGTGTATTCGCAAGCTGAAACGCTTAATTTGCATGAACACGAACGAAAATGGTCGAAAATTACCGAATTGTAGCAGAAAACACGATTTCGATTAGTTTATCGCAGAATCAGCGATTCTCTACGCGAAACGGCCGTTTCTGGCCAGAATCGTGTATTCGCACGCTGAAACGCTTCATTTGCATGAAAAAGAACGAAAATGGTCGAAAATTACCGAATTGTAGCAGGAAACACGATTTTTACTAGTTTATCGCAGAATCAGCGGTTCTCTACGCGAAACCGCCGTTTCTGACCAGAATCCTGTATTCGTATTCTGAAACGCTTAATATGCATGAAACCGAACGAAAATGGTCGAAAATTAACGAATTGTAGCAGAAAACTTGATTTTGACTAGTTTATCGCAGAATCAGCGATTCTCTACGCGAAACCGCCGTTTCTGACCCTAATCCTGTATTCGTATTCTGAAACGCTTAATATGCATGAAACCGAACGAAAATGATCGAAAATCACCGAATTGTAGCAGAAAACACGATTTTGACTAGTTTATCGCAGAATCAGCGATTCTCTAGGCGAAACCGCCGTTTCTGAACAGAATCGTGTATTCGCAAGCTGAAACGCTTAATTTGCATGAACACGAACGAAAATGGTCGAAAATTACCGAATTGTAGCAGAAAACTTGATTTTGACTAGTTTATCGCAGAATCAGCGATTCTCTACGCGAAACCGCCGTTTCTGACCCTAATCCTGTATTCGTATTCTGAAACGCTTAATATGCATGGAACCGAACGAAAATGATCGAGAATCACCGAATTGTAGCAGAAAACACGATTTCGACTTGTTTATCGCAGAATCAGCGATTCTCTACGCGAAACCGCCGTTTCTGACCAGAATCGTGTATTCGCAAGCTGAAACGCTTCATTTGCATGAAAACGAACGAAAATGATCGAAAATTACCGAATTGTAGCAGGAAACACGATTTTGACTAGTTTATCGCAGAATCAGCGATTCTCTACGCGAAACCGCCGTTTCTGACCAGAATCGTGTATTCGTCTTCTGAAACACTTAATATGCATGAAACCGAACGAAAATGATCGAGAATCACCAAATTGTAGCAGAAAACACGATTTCGACTAGTTTAACACAGAATCAGCGATTCTCTACGTGAAACGGCCGTTTCTGGCCAGAATTGTGTACTCGCACGCTGAAACGCTTCATATGCATGAAAAAGAACGAAAATGGTCGAAAATTACCGAATTGTAGCAGAAATCACGATTTCGACTAGTTTATCACAGAATCAGCGATTCTCTACGCGAATCCGCCGTTTCTGACCAAAATCATGTATTCGCACGCTCAAACGCTTCATTTGCATGAAAACGAACGAAAATGGTCGAAAATTACCGAATTGTAGCAGAAAACTTGATTTTGACTAGTTTATCGCAGAATCAGCGATTCTCTATGCGAAACCGCCGTTTCTGACCCTAATCCTGTATTCGTATTCTGAAACGCTTAATATGCATGAAACCGAACGAAAATGATCGAAAATCACCGAATTGTAGCAGAAAACACGATTTTGACTAGTTTATCGCAGAATCAGCGATTCTCTACGCGAAACCGCCGTTTCTGACCAGAATCGTGTATTCGTCTTCTGAAACACTTAATATGCATGAAACCGAACGAAAATGATCGAGAATCACCAAATTGTAGCAGAAAACACGATTTCGACTAGTTTATCCCAGAATCAGCGATTCTCTACGCGAAACGGCCGTTGCTGACCA
>NW_027489932.1:0-19147 GCF_050948215.1 Halictus rubicundus | reverse complement strand
TGATAGGATAGGATAGAGGATTGGATAGTACAGAGGATAGGATAGGGGATTTGATAGGATACAGGACAGGATAGAATAGAGGATAGGATAGGATAGAGGATTGGATAGAGGATAGGATAGGATAGAGTATGTTATAGGATAGAGGATATGATAGGATAGAGGATAGGCTAGGATAGAGGATTGGATAGGTTAGAGGATAGATGATAGGATAGGATAGAGGATTGGATAGGATAGAGGATAGGATAGGATAGAGGATAGGATAGAGGGTAGGATAGACGATAGGATAGACGATATGATAGGATAGTACAGAGGATAGGATAGGGGATTTGATAGGATACAGGACAGGATAGAATAGAGGATAGGATAGGATAGAGGATAGGATAGACGATAGGATAGGATAGAGGATAGGATAGGATAGAGGATAGGATAGGATAGAGGATAGGATAGGATAGAGGATAGGATAGGATAGAGGATAGGATAGGATAGAGGATAGGATAGGATAGAGGATAGGATAGGATAGAGGATAGGATAGGATAGAGGATAGGATAGACGATAGGATAGGATAGAGGATAGGATAGGATAGAGGATAGGATAGGATAGAGGATAGGATAGGATAGAGGATAGGATAGGATAGAGGATAGGATAGGATAGAGGATAGGATAGGATAGAGGATAGGATAGGATAGAGGATAGGATAGGATAGAGGATAGGATAGGATAGAGGATAGAATAGGATAGAGGATTGGATAGGATACGGGAAAGCATAGGATTGAGGATAGGATAGAGGATAGGATAGGATAGAGGATAGGATAGGATAGAGGATAGGATAGGGGATTGGATAGGATAGAGAACAGGATACGATAGGGGATAGGATAGGATAGAGGATAGGATAGGATAGAGGATTGGATAGGGGATTTGATAGGATACAGGATATTATAGGATAGAGGATAGGATAGAGGACAGGATAGGATAGAGGATAGGATAGGATAGAGGATTGGATAGGATACAGGAAAGGATAGGATTGAGGATAGATGATAGGATATGATAGAGGATAGGATAGGATAGAGGATAGGATAGGATAGAGGATTGGATAGGATACAGGAAAGGATAGGATTGAGGATAGATGATAGGATAGGATAGAGGATAGGATAGACGATAGGATAGGATAGAGGATAGGATAGGATAGAGGATAGGATAGGATAGAGGATAGGATAGGATAGAGGATAGGATAGGATAGAGGATAGGATAGGATAGAGGATAGGATAGGATAGAGGATAGGATAGGATAGAGGATAGGATAGGATAGAGGATAGGATAGGATAGAGGATAGAATAGGATAGAGGATTGGATAGGATACGGGAAAGCATAGGATTGAGGATAGGATAGAGGATAGGATAGGATAGAGGATAGGATAGGATAGAGGATAGGATAGAGGATAGGATAGGATAGAGGATAGGATAGGATAGATGATAGGATAGGATAGAGGATAGGATAGGATAGAGGATAGGATAGGATAGAGGATAGGATAGGATAGGATAGAGGATAGGATAGGATAGAGGATTGGATAGGATACAGGAAAGGATAGGATTGATGATAGATGATAGGATAGGATAGAGGATAGGATAGAATAGAGGATAGGATAGGATAGGATAGAGGATAGGATAGGATAGAGGATTGGATAGGATACAGGAAAGGATAGGATTGATGATAGATGATAGGATAGGATAGAGGATAGGATAGGATAGAGGATAGGATAGGATAGAGGATAGGATAGGATAGAGGATAGGATAGGATAGAGGATAGGATAGGATAGAGGATAGGATAGGATAGAGGATAGGATAGGATAGAGGATAGGATAGGATAGAGGATAGGATAGGATAGAGGATAGGATAGGATAGAGGATAGGATAGGATATAGGATAGGATAGTATAGAGGATAGGATAGGATAGAGGATTGGATAGGATACAGGAAAGGATAGGATTGAGGATAGATGATAGGATATGATAGAGGATAGGATAGGATAGAGGATAGGATAGACGATAGGATAGGATAGAGGATAGGATAGGATAGAGGATAGGATAGGATAGAGGATAGGATAGGATAGAGGATAGGATAGGATAGAGGATAGGATAGGATAGAGGATAGGATAGGATAGAGGATAGGATAGGATAGAGGATAGGATAGGATAGAGGATAGGATAGGATAGAGGATAGAATAGGATAGAGGATTGGATAGGATACGGGAAAGCATAGGATTGAGGATAGGATAGAGGATAGGATAGGATAGAGGATAGGATAGGATAGAGGATAGGATAGAGGATAGGATAGGATAGAGGATAGGATAGGATAGATGATAGGATAGGATAGAGGATAGGATAGGATAGAGGATAGGATAGGATAGAGGATAGGATAGGATAGGATAGAGGATAGGATAGGATAGAGGATTGGATAGGATACAGGAAAGGATAGGATTGATGATAGATGATAGGATAGGATAGAGGATTGGATAGTACAGAGGATAGGATAGGGGATTTGATAGGATACAGGACAGGATAGAATAGAGGATAGGATAGGATAGAGGATTGGATAGAGGATAGGATAGGATAGAGTATGTTATAGGATAGAGGATATGATAGGATAGAGGATAGGCTAGGATAGAGGATTGGATAGGTTAGAGGATAGATGATAGGATAGGATAGAGGATTGGATAGGATAGAGGATAGGATAGGATAGAGGATAGGATAGAGGGTAGGATAGACGATAGGATAGACGATATGATAGGATAGTACAGAGGATAGGATAGGGGATTTGATAGGATACAGGACAGGATAGAATAGAGGATAGGATAGGATAGAGGATTGGATAGAGGATAGGATAGGATAGAGGATGTTATAGGATAGAGGATATGATAGGATAGAGGATAGGCTAGAATAGAGGATTGGATAGGTTAGAGGATAGATGATAGGATAGGATAGAGGATTGGATAGGATACAGGATAGGATAGGATAGAGGATAGGATCGGGGATTTAATAGGATAGAGGATAGGATAGGATAAAAGGTAGGCTAGAATAGAGGATAGGATAGGATAGAGGATAGGATAGGATAGAATATAGGATAGACGATAGGATAGGATAGAGGATAGGATAGGATAGAGGATAGGATAGGGTAGAGGATAGGATAGGATAGAGGATAGGATAGACGATAGGATAGGATACAGGATAGGATAGGATAGAGGATTGGATAGGGGATTTGATAGGATAGAGGATTGGATAGGATACAGGAAAGGATAGGATTGATGATAGATGATAGGATAGGATAGAGGATTGGATAGGATACAGGATAGGATAGGATAGAGGATAGGATAGGGGATTTGATAGGATAGAGGATATTATAGGATAGTGGATAGGATAGAGGATAGGATAGGATAGAGGACAGGATAGGATAGAGGATTGGATACTATACAGGAAAGGATGGGATTGATGATAGATGATAGGATAGGATAGAGGATTGGATAGGATACAGGATAGGATAGGATAGAGGATAGGATAGGGGATTTGATAGGATAGAGGATAGGATAGGATAGAAGATAGGATAGGATAGAGGATAGGATAGGATAGAGGATAGGATAGGATAGAGGATAGGATAGGATAGAGGATAGGATAGGATAGAGGATAGGATAGGATAGAGGATAGGATAGGATAGAGGATAGGATAGACGATAGGATAGACGATAGGATAGGATAGAGGACATGATAGGATAGAGGATAGGATAGGATAGAGGATTGGATAGGATACAGGAAAGGATAGGATTGATGATAGATGATAGGTTAGGATAGAGGATTGGATAGGATACAGGATAGGATAGGATAGAGGATAGGATAGGGGATTTGATAGGATAGAGGATAGGATAGGATAGAAGATAGGATAGGATAGAGGATAGGATAGGATAGAGGATAGGATAGGATAGAGGATAGGATAGGATAGAGGATAGGGTAGACGATAGGATAGACGATAGGATAGGATAGAGGATAGGATAGGATAGACGATAGGATAGGATAGAGGATAGGATAGGATAGAGGATAGGATAGGATAGGATAGGATAGAGGATAGGATAGGATAGAGGATAGGATAGGATAGAGGACAGGATAGGATAGAGGATAGGATAGGATAGAGGATAGGATAGGATAGAGGATAGGATAGGATAGAGGGTGGGATAGGATAGAGGATAGGATAGGATAGAGGATACGATAGGGGATGGGATAGGATAGAGGATAGGATAGGATAGGATAGAGGATAGGATAGGATAGAGGATAGGATAGGATAGAGGATAGGATAGAGGATAGGATAGGATAGAGGATAGGATAGTATAGAGGATAGGATAGACGATAGGATAGGATAGAGGATAGGATAGGATAGAGGATTGGATAGGATACAGGAAAGGATAGGATTGAGGTTAGATGATAGGATAGGATAGAGGATAGGATAGGATAGAGGAGAGGATAGGATAGAGCATTGGATAGGATACAGGATAGGATAGGATAGAGGATAGGATAGACGATAGGATAGGATAGAGGATAGGATAGGATAGAGGATAGGATAGACGATAGGATAGGATAGAGGATAGGATAGACGATAGGATAGGATAGAGGATAGGATAGGATAGAGGATAGGATAGGATAGAGGATAGGATAGGATAGAGGATAGGATAGACGATAGGATAGGATACAGGATAGGATAGGATAGAGGACAGGATAGGGGATTTGATAGGATAGAGGATATTATAGGATAGAGGATAGGATAGAGGATAGGATAGGGGATTTGATAGGATTGAGGATTGGATAGGATACAGGAAAGGATAGGATTGATGATAGATGATAGGATAGGATAGAGGATTGGATAGGATACAGGATAGGATAGGATAGAGGATAGGATAGGGGATTTGATAGGATAGAGGATATTATAGGATAGAGGATAGGATAGAGGATAGGATAGGATAGAGGACAGGATAGGATAGAGGATAGGATAGGATAGAGGATTGGATAGGATAGAGGAGAGGATAGGAGAGAGGATAGGATAGGATAGAGGAGAGGATAGGATAGAGGATAGGATAGGATAGAGGATAGGATAGGATAGAGTATAGGATAGGATAGAGGATTGGATAGGATACAGGAAAGGATAGGATTGAGGTTAGATGATAGGATAGGATAGAGGATAGGATAGGATAGAGGAGAGGATAGGAGAGAGGATAGGATAGGATAGAGGAGAGGATAGGATAGAGGATAGGATAGGATAGAGGATAGGATAGGATAGAGTATAGGATAGGATAGAGGATTGGATAGGATAGAGGATAGATGATAGGATAGGATAGAGCATTGGATAGGATACAGGATAGGATAGGATAGAGGATAGGATAGACGATAGGATAGGATAGAGGATAGGATAGGATAGAGGATAGGATAGGATAGAGGATAGGATAGACGACAGGATAGAATAGAGGATAGGATAGGATAGAGGATAGGATAGAGGATAGGATAGAGGATAGGATAGAGGATAGGATAGAGAATAGGTTAGGATAGAGGATAGGATAGGATAGAGGATAGCATAGTATAGAGGATAGGATAGACGATAGGATAGGATAGAGGATAGGATAGGATAGAGGATAGGATAGGATAGAGGATTGGATAGGATACAGGAAAGGATAGGATTGAGGTTAGATGATAGGATAGGATAGAGGATAGGATAGGATAGAGTATAGGATAGGATAGAGGATTGGATAGGATAGAGGATAGATGATAGGATAGGATAGAGCATTGGATAGGATACAGGATAGGATAGGATAGAGGATAGGATAGACGATAGGATAGGATAGAGGATAGGATAGGATAGAGGATAGGATAGGATAGAGGATAGGATAGGATAGAGGATAGGATAGACGACAGGATAGGATAGAGGATAGGATAGGATAGAGGATAGGATAGGATAGAGGATAGGATAGGATAGAGGATAGGATAGTATAGAGGATAGGATAGACGATAGGATAGGATAGAGGATAGGATAGGATAGAGGATAGGATAGGATAGAGGATTGGATAGGATACAGGAAAGGATAGGATTGAGGTTAGATGATAGGATAGGATAGAGGATAGGATAGGATAGAGGAGAGGATAGGAGAGAGGATAGGAGAGGATAGGATAGAGGATAGGATAGGATAGAGGATAGGATAGGATAGAGTATAGGATAGGATAGAGGATTGGATAGGATAGAGGATAGATGATAGGATAGGATAGAGCATTGGATAGGATACAGGATAGGATAGGATAGAGGATAGGATAGACGATAGGATAGGATAGAGGATAGGATAGGATAGAGGATAGGATAGGATAGAGGATTGGATAGGATAGAGGATAGATGGTAGGATAGGATAGAAGATTGTATAGGATACAGGATAGGATAGGATAGAGGATAGGATAGGGGATTTGATAGGATAGAGGATAGGATAGGATAGAAGATAGGATAGGATAGAGGATAGGATAGGATAGAGGATAGGATAGACGATAGGATAGGATAGAGGATAGGATAGGATAGAGGATAGGATAGGATAGAGGATAGGATAGGATAGAGGATAGGATAGGATAGAGGATAGGATAGGATAGAGGATAGGATAGACGATAGGATAGGATACAGGATAGGATAGGATAGAGGACAGGATAGGGGATTTGATAGGATAGAGGATCTTATAGGATAGAGGATAGGATAGAGGATAGGATAGGGGATTTGATAGGATTGAGGATTGGATAGGATACAGGAAAGGATAGGATTGATGATAGATGATAGGATAGGATAGAGGATTGGATAGGATACAGGATAGGATAGGATAGAGGATAGGATAGGGGATTTGATAGGATAGAGGATATTATAGGATAGAGGATAGGATAGAGGATAGGATAGGATAGAGGACAGGATAGGATAGAGGATAGGATAGGATAGAGGATTGGATAGGATACAGGAAAGGATAGGATTGAGGTTAGATGATAGGATAGGATAGAGGATAGGATAGGATAGAGGAGAGGATAGGAGAGAGGATAGGATAGGATAGAGGATAGGATAGACGACAGGATAGGATAGAGGATAGGATAGGATAGAGGATAGGATAGGATAGAGGATAGGATAGAGGATAGGATAGAGAATAGGTTAGGATAGAGGATCGGATAGGATAGAGGATAGGATAGTATAGAGGATAGGATAGACGATAGGATAGGATAGAGGATAGGATAGGATAGAGGATAGGATAGGATAGAGGATTGGATAGGATACAGGAAAGGATAGGATTGAGGTTAGATGATAGGATAGGATAGAGGATAGGATAGGATAGAGGAGAGGATAGGAGAGAGGATAGGAGAGGATAGGATAGAGGAGAGGATAGGATAGAGGATAGGATAGGATAGAGGATTGGATAGGATACAGGAAAGGATAGGATTGAGGTTAGATGATAGGATAGGATAGAGGATAGGATAGGATAGAGGAGAGGATAGGAGAGAGGATAGGATAGGATAGAGGAGAGGATAGGATAGAGGATAGGATAGGATAGAGGATAGGATAGGATAGAGTATAGGATAGGATAGATGATTGGATAGGATAGAGGATAGATGATAGGATAGGATAGAGCATTGGATAGGATACAGGATAGGATAGGATAGAGGATAGGATAGACGATAGGATAGGATAGAGGATAGGATAGGATAGAGGATAGGATAGGATAGAGGATAGGATAGACGACAGGATAGAATAGAGGATAGGATAGGATAGAGGATAGGATAGAGGATAGGATAGAGGATAGGATAGAGAATAGGTTAGGATAGAGGATAGGATAGGATAGAGGATAGGATAGTATAGAGGATAGGATAGACGATAGGATAGGATAGAGGATAGGATAGGATAGAGGATAGGATAGGATAGAGGATTGGATAGGATACAGGAAAGGATAGGATTGAGGTTAGATGATAGGATAGGATAGAGGATAGGATAGGATAGAGGAGAGGATAGGAGAGAGGATAGGAGAGGATAGGATAGAGGATAGGATAGGATAGAGGATAGGATAGGATAGAGTATAGGATAGGATAGAGGATTGGATAGGATAGAGGATAGATGATAGGATAGGATAGAGCATTGGATAGGATACAGGATAGGATAGGATAGAGGATAGGATAGACGATAGGATAGGATAGAGGATAGGATAGGATAGAGGATAGGATAGGATAGAGGATAGGATAGACGACAGGATAGGATAGAGGATAGGATAGGATTGAGGATAGGATAGGATAGAGGATAGGATAGGATAGAGGATAGGATAGTATAGAGGATAGGATAGACGATAGGATAGGATAGAGGATAGGATAGGATAGAGGATAGGATAGGATAGAGGATAGGATAGGATAGAGGATTGGATAGGATACAGGAAAGGATAGGATTGAGGTTAGATGATAGGATAGGATAGAGGATAGGATAGGATAGAGGAGAGGATAGGAGAGAGGATAGGAGAGGATAGGATAGAGGATAGGATAGGATAGAGGATAGGATAGGATAGAGTATAGGATAGGATAGAGGATTGGATAGGATAGAGGATAGATGATAGGATAGGATAGAGGATAGGATAGGATAGAGGATAGGATAGGGGATAGCTGATAGGATAGGATAGAGGATAGGATAGGGGATTTGATAGGATAGAGGATAGGATAGGAAAGAGGATAGGATAGACGATAGGATAGGATAGAGGATAGGATAGGATAGAGGATAGGATAGGATAGAGGATAGGGTAGGATAGGATAGAGGATAGGATAGGATAGAGGATTGGATAGGATACAGGAAAGGATAGGATTGATGATAGATGATAGGATCGGATAGAGGATAGGATAGGATAGAGGATAGGATAGACGATAGGATAGACGATAGGATAGGTTAGAGGATATTATAGGATAGAGGATAGGATAGAGGATAGGATAGAGGATAGGATAGAGGATAGGATAGGATAGAGGACAGGATAGGATAGATGATAGGATAGGATAGAGGATTGGATAGGATAGAGGATAGGATAGAGGATAGGATAGAGAATAGGTTAGGATAGAGGATCGGATAGGATAGAAGATAGGATAGTATAGAGGATAGGATAGACGATAGGATAGGATAGAGGATAGGATAGGATAGAGGATAGGATAGGATAGAGGATTGGATAGGATACAGGAAAGGATAGGATTGAGGTTAGATGATAGGATAGGATAGAGGATAGGATAGGATAGAGGAGAGGATAGGAGAGAGGATAGGAGAGGATAGGATAGAGGAGAGGATAGGATAGAGGATAGGATAGGATAGAGGATTGGATAGGATAGAGGAGAGGATAGGAGAGAGGATAGGATAGGATAGAGGAGAGGATAGGATAGAGGATAGGATAGGATAGAGGATAGGATAGGATAGAGTATAGGATAGGATAGAGGATTGGATAGGATACAGGAAAGGATAGGATTGAGGTTAGATGATAGGATAGGATAGAGGATAGGATAGGATAGAGGAGAGGATAGGAGAGAGGATAGGATAGGATAGAGGAGAGGATAGGATAGAGGATAGGATAGGATAGAGGATAGGATAGGATAGAGTATAGGATAGGATAGAGGATTGGATAGGATAGAGGATAGATGATAGGATAGGATAGAGCATTGGATAGGATACAGGATAGGATAGGATAGAGGATAGGATAGACGATAGGATAGGATAGAGGATAGGATAGGATAGAGGATAGGATAGGATAGAGGATAGGATAGACGACAGGATAGAATAGAGGATAGGATAGGATAGAGGATAGGATAGAGGATAGGATAGAGGATAGGATAGAGAATAGGTTAGGATAGAGGATAGGATAGGATAGAGGATAGGATAGTATAGAGGATAGGATAGACGATAGGATAGGATAGAGGATAGGATAGGATAGAGGATAGGATAGGATAGAGGATAGGATAGGATAGAGGATTGGATAGGATACAGGAAAGGATAGGATTGAGGTTAGATGATAGGATAGGATAGAGGATAGGATAGGATAGAGGAGAGGATAGGAGAGAGGATAGGAGAGGATAGGATAGAGGATAGGATAGGATAGAGGATAGGATAGGATAGAGTATAGGATAGGATAGAGGATTGGATAGGATAGAGGATAGATGATAGGATAGGATAGAGCATTGGATAGGATACAGGATAGGATAGGATAGAGGATAGGATAGACGATAGGATAGGATAGAGGATAGGATAGGATAGAGGATAGGATAGGATAGAGGATAGGATAGACGACAGGATAGGATAGAGGATAGGATAGGATAGAGGATAGGATAGGATAGAGGATAGGATAGGATAGAGGATAGGATAGTATAGAGGATAGGATAGACGATAGGATAGGATAGAGGATAGGATAGGATAGAGGATAGGATAGGATAGAGGATTGGATAGGATACAGGAAAGGATAGGATTGAGGTTAGATGATAGGATAGGATAGAGGATAGGATAGGATAGAGGAGAGGATAGGAGAGAGGATAGGAGAGGATAGGATAGAGGATAGGATAGGATAGGGGATAGGATAGGATAGAGTATAGGATAGGATAGAGGATTGGATAGGATAGAGGATAGATGATAGGATAGGATAGAGCATTGGATAGGATACAGGATAGGATAGGATAGAGGATAGGATAGACGATAGGATAGGATAGAGGATAGGATAGGATAGAGGATAGGATAGGATAGAGGATTGGATAGGATAGAGGATAGATGGTAGGATAGGATAGAAGATTGTATAGGATACAGGATAGGATACAGGATAGGATAGGATAGGGGATTTGATAGGATAGAGGATAGGATAGGATAGAAGATAGGATAGGATAGAGGATAGGATAGGATAGAGGATAGGATAGACGATAGGATAGGATAGAGGATAGGATAGGATAGAGGATAGGATAGGATAGAGGATAGGATAGGATAGAGGATAGGATAGGATAGAGGATAGGATAGACGATAGGATAGGATACAGGATAGGATAGGATAGAGGACAGGATAGGGGATTTGATAGGATAGAGGATCTTATAGGATAGAGGATAGGATAGAGGATAGGATAGGGGATTTGATAGGATTGAGGATTGGATAGGATACAGGAAAGGATAGGATTGATGATAGATGATAGGATAGGATAGAGGATTGGATAGGATACAGGATAGGATAGGATAGAGGATAGGATAGGGGATTTGATAGGATAGAGGATATTATAGGATAGAGGATAGGATAGAGGATAGGATAGGATAGAGGACAGGATAGGATAGAGGATAGGATAGGATAGAGGATTGGATAGGATACAGGAAAGGATAGGATTGAGGTTAGATGATAGGATAGGATAGAGGATAGGATAGGATAGAGGAGAGGATAGGAGAGAGGATAGGATAGGATAGAGGAGAGGATAGGATAGACGATAGGATAGGATAGAGGATAGGATAGGATAGAGGATAGGATAGGATAGAGGATAGGATAGACGACAGGATAGGATAGAGGATAGGATAGGATAGAGGATAGGATAGGATAGAGGATAGGATAGAGGATAGGATAGAGAATAGGTTAGGATAGAGGATCGGATAGGATAGAGGATAGGATAGTATAGAGGATAGGATAGACGATAGGATAGGATAGAGGATAGGATAGGATAGAGGATAGGATAGGATAGAGGATTGGATAGGATACAGGAAAGGATAGGATTGAGGTTAGATGATAGGATAGGATAGAGGATAGGATAGGATAGAGGAGAGGATAGGAGAGAGGATAGGAGAGGATAGGATAGAGGAGAGGATAGGAGAGAGGATAGGAGAGGATAGGATAGAGGATAGGATAGGATAGAGGATAGGATAGGATAGAGGATAGGATAGGATAGAGGATAGGATAGGATAGAGGATAGGATAGGATAGAGGATAGGATAGACGACAGGATAGGATAGAGGATAGGATAGGATAGAGGATAGGCTAGGATAGAGGATAGGATAGGATAGAGGATAGGATAGAGGATAGGATAGAGGATAGGATAGAGGATAGGATAGAGAATAGGTTAGGATAGAGGATAGGATAGGATAGAGGATAGGATAGGATAGAGGATAGGATAGGATAGAGGATAGGATAGGATAGAGGATAGGATAGAGGATAGGATAGGATAGAGGATAGGATGGGATAGAGGATTGGATAGGGGATAGGATAGGATAGAGGATATTATAGGATAGAGGATATGATAGGATTGAGGATAGGATAGGATAGAGGATAGGATAGGATAGAGGATACGATATCATAGGCGATAGGATAGGATAGAGGATAGGATAGGGGATTGGATAGGATACAGAACAGGATACGATAGGGGATAGGATAGGATAGAGGATAGGATAGAGAATAGGATAGGATAGAGGATAGGATAGAGGATTGGCTAGGATAGAGAACAGGATACGGTAGGGGATAGGATAGGATAGAGGATAGGATAGGATAGAGGATTGGATGGGGGATTTGATAGGATAGAGGATATTATAGGATAGAGGATAGGATAGAGGACAGGATAGGATAGAGGATAGGATAGGATAGAGGATTGGATAGGATACGGGAAAGCATAGGATTGAGGATAGGATAGAGGATAGGATAGGATAGAGGATAGGATAGAGGATAGGATAGGATAGAGGATAGGATAGGATAGATGATAGGATAGGATAGAGGATAGGATAGAGGATTGGATAGGATAGAGGATAGGATAGGATAGAGGATTGGATTGGATACAGGAAAGGATTGGATTGATGATAGATGATAGGATAGGATAGAGGATAGGATAGGATAGAGGATAGGATATACGATAGGATAGACGATAGGATAGGATAGAGGATATTATAGGATAGAGGATAGGATAGAGGATAGGATAGAGGATAGGATAGGATAGAGGACAGGATAGGATAGAGGATAGGATAGGATAGAGGATTGGATAGGATACAGGAAAGGATAGGATTGAGGATAGATGATAGGATATGATAGAGGATAGGATAGGATAGAGGATAGGATAGACGATAGGATAGGATAGTGGATAGGATAGGATAGAGGATAGGATAGGATAGAGGATAGGATAGGATAGAGGATAGGATAGGATAGAGGATAGGATAGGATAGAGGATAGGATAGGATAGAGGATAGGATAGGATAGAGGATAGGATAGGATAGAGGATAGGATAGGATAGAGGATAGGATAGGATAGGATAGAGGATAGGATAGGATAGAGGATTGGATAGGATACAGGAAAGGATAGGATTGATGATAGATGATAGGATAGGATAGAGGATAGGATAGAGGATAGGATAGGATAGAGGATAGGATAGGATATAGGATAGGATAGGATAGAGGATTGGATAGGATACAGGAAAGGATAGGATTGATGATAGATGATAGGATAGGATAGAGGATTGGATAGGATACAGGAAAGGATAGGATTGATGATAGATGATAGGATAGGATAGAGGATTGGATAGGATACAGGATAGGATAGGATAGAGGATAGGATAGGGGATTTGATAGGATAGAGGATAGGATAGGATAGAACATAGGATAGGATAGAGGATAGGATAGGATAGAGGATAGGATAGGATAGAGGATAGGATAGGATAGAGGATAGGATAGGATAGAGGATAGGATAGACGATAGGATAGACGATAGGATAGGATAGAGGATAGGATTGGATAGACGATAGGATAGGATAGAGGATAGGATAGGATAGAGGATAGGATAGGATAGGATAGAGGTTAGGATAGGATAGAGGATAGGATAGGATAGAGGATAGGGTAGGATAGAGTATAGGATAGGATAGAGGATTGGATAGGATAGAGCATAGATGATAGGATAGGATAGAGCATTGGATAGGATACAGGATAGGATAGGATAGAGAATAGGATAGACGATAGGATAGGATAGAGGATAGGATAGGATAGAGGATAGGATAGACGACAGGATAGGATAGAGGATATGATAGGATAGAGGATAGGATAGGATAGGGGATAGGATAGGATAGAGGATAGGATAGAGGATAGGATAGAGGATAGGATAGAGAATAGGTTAGGATAGAGGATAGGATAGGATAGAGGATAGGATAGTATAGAGGATAGGATAGACGATAGGATAGGATAGAGGATAGGATAGGGTAGAGGATAGGATAGGATAGAGGATTGGATAGGATACAGGAAAGGATAGGATAGACGATAGGATAGGATGGAGGATAGGATAGGATAGAGGATAGGATAGGATAGGATAGTAGATATTATAGGATAGAGGATAGGATAGGATAGAGGATAGGATAGGATAGAGGATAGGATAGACGATAGGATAGGATAGAGGATAGGATAGGATAGAGGATAGGATAGGATAGAGGATAGGATAGGATAGAGGATAGGATAGACGATAGGATAGGATACAGGATAGGATAGGATAGAGGATAGGATAGGGGATTTGATAGGATAGAGGATTGGATAGGATACAGGAAGGGATAGGATTGATGATAGATGATAGGATAGGATAGAGGACAGCATAGGATAGAGGATAGGATAGGATAGAGGATTGCATAGGATACAGGAAAGGATAGGATTGAGGATAGATGATAGGATATGATAGAGGATAGGATAGGATAGAGGATAGGATAGACGATAGGATAGGATAGAGGATAGGATAGGATAGAGGATAGGATAGGATAGAGGATAGGATAGGATAGAGGATAGGATAGGATAGAGGTTTTGATAGGATAGAGGATAGGATAGGATAGAGGATAGGATAGGATAGGATAGAGGATAGGATAGGATAGAGGATTGGATAGGATACAGGAAAGGATAGGATTGATGATAGATGATAGGATAGGATAGAGGATAATATTGGATAGAGGATAGGATAGGGGATAGCTGATAGGATAGGATAGAGGATAGGATAGGGGATTTGATAGGATAGAGGATAGGATAGGAAAGAGGATAGGATAGACGATAGGATAGGATAGAGGATAGGATAGGATAGAGGATAGGATAGGATAGAGGATAGGATAGGATAGAGGATAGGATAGGATAGAGGATAGGATAGGATAGAGGATAGGATTGGATAGAGGATAGGATAGGATAGAGGATAGGATAGGATAGAGGATAGGATAGGATAGAGGATAGGATAGGATAGAGGATAGGATAGGATAGGATAGAGGATAGGATAGGATAGAGGATTGGATAGGATACAGGAAAGGATAGGATTGATGATAGATGATAGGATAGGATAGAGGATAGGATAGGATAGAGGATAGGATAGAGGATAGATGATAGGATAGGATAGAGGATAGGATAGGATATAGGATAGGATAGGATAGAGGATAGGATAGGATAGAGGATAGGATAGGATAGAGGATAGGATAGGATAGAGGATAGGATAGGATAGGATAGAGGATAGGATAGGATAGAGGATTGGATAGGATACAGGAAAGGATAGGATTGATGATAGATGATAGGATAGGATAGAGGATAGGATAGGATAGAGGATAGGATAGACGATAGGATAGACGATAGGATAGGATAGAGGACAGCATAGGATAGAGGATAGGATAGGATAGAGGATTGCATAGGATACAGGAAAGGATAGGATTGAGGATAGATGATAGGATATGATAGAGGATAGGATACGATAGAGGATAGGATAGACGATAGGATAGGATAGAGGATAGGATAGGATAGAGGATAGGATAGGATAGAGGATAGGATAGGATAGAGGATAGGATAGGATAGAGGATAGGATAGGATAGAGGATAGGATAGGATAGAGGTTTTGATAGGATAGAGGATAGGATAGGATAGAGGATAGGATAGGATAGAGGATAGGATAGGGGATAGCTGATAGGATAGGATAGAGGATAGGATAGGGGATTTGATAGGATAGAGGATAGGATAGGAAAGAGGATAGGATAGACGATAGGATAGGATAGAGGATAGGATAGGATAGAGGATAGGATAGGATAGAGGATAGGATAGGATAGAGGATAGGATAGGATAGGATAGAGGATAGGATAGGATAGAGGATTGGATAGGATACAGGAAAGGATAGGATTGATGATAGGATAGGATAGAGGATAGGATAGGATAGAGGATAGGATAGGATAGAGGATAGGATAGGATAGGATAGAGGATAGGATAGGATAGGATAGAGGATAGGATAGGATAGAGGATAGGATAGGATAGAGGATAGGATAGGATAGAGGATAGGATAGGATAGAGGATAGGATAGGATAGAGGATAGGATAGGATAGAGGATAGGATAGGATAGAGGATAGGATAGGATAGAGGATAGGATAGGATAGAGGATAGGATAGGATAGAGGATAGGATAGGATAGAGGATAGGATAGGATAGAGGATAGGATAGGATAGAGGATAGGATAGGATAGAGGATAGGATAGGATAGAGGATAGGATAGGATAGAGGATAGGATAGGATAGAGGATAGGATAGGATAGAGGATAGGATAGGATAGAGGATAGGATAGGATAGATGATAGGATAGGATAGAGGATAGGATAGGATAGAGGATAGGATAGGATAGAGGATAGGATAGGATAGGATAGAGGATTGCATAGGATACAGGAAAGGATAGGATTGAGGATAGATGATAGGATATGATAGAGGATAGGATACGATAGAGGATAGGATAGACGATAGGATAGGATAGAGGATAGGATAGGATAGAGGATAGGATAGGATAGAGGATAGGATAGGATAGAGGATAGGATAGGATAGAGGATAGGATAGGATAGAGGTTTTGATAGGATAGAGGATAGGATAGGATAGAGGATAGGATAGGATAGAGGATAGGATAGGGGATAGCTGATAGGATAGGATAGAGGATAGGATAGGGGATTTGATAGGATAGAGGATAGGATAGGAAAGAGGATAGGATAGACGATAGGATAGGATAGAGGATAGGATAGGATAGAGGATAGGATAGGATAGAGGATAGGATAGGATAGGATAGAGGATAGGATAGGATAGAGGATTGGATAGGATACAGGAAAGGATAGGATTGATGATAGGATAGGATAGAGGATAGGATAGGATAGAGGATAGGATAGGATAGAGGATAGGATAGGATAGGATAGAGGATAGGATAGGATAGGATAGAGGATAGGATAGGATAGAGGATAGGATAGGATAGAGGATAGGATAGGATAGAGGATAGGATAGGATAGAGGATAGGATAGGATAGAGGATAGGATAGGATAGAGGATAGGATAGGATAGAGGATAGGATAGGATAGAGGATAGGATAGGATAGAGGATAGGATAGGATAGAGGATAGGATAGGATAGAGGATAGGATAGGATAGAGGATAGGATAGGATAGAGGATAGGATAGGATAGAGGATAGGATAGGATAGAGGATAGGATAGGATAGAGGATAGGATAGGATAGAGGATAGGATAGGATAGAGGATAGGATAGGATAGAGGATAGGATAGGATAGATGATAGGATAGGATAGAGGATAGGATAGGATAGAGGATAGGATAGGATAGAGGATAGGATAGGATAGGATAGAGGATAGGATAGGATAGAGGATTGGATAGGATACAGGAAAGGATAGGATTGATGATAGATGATAGGATAGGATAGAGCATTGGATAGGATACAGGATAGGATAGGATAGAGGATAGGATAGACGATAGGATAGGATAGAGGATAGGATAGGATAGAGGATAGGATAGAGGATATGATAGGATAGAGGATAGGATAGACGATAGGATAGACGATAGGATAGGATAGAGGATAGGATAGACGATAGGATAGACGATAGGATAGGATAGAGGATATTATAGGATAGAGGATAGGATAGAGGATAGGATAGGAAAGAGGATAGGATAGACGATAGGATAGGATAGAGGATAGGATAGGATAGAGGATAGGATAGGATAGAGGATAGGATAGGATAGAGGATAGGATAGGATAGAGGATAGGATAGGATAGAGGATAGGATAGGATAGAGGATAGGATAGGATAGAGGATAGGATAGGATAGAGGATAGGATAGGATAGAGGATAGGATAGGATAGAGGATAGGATAGGATAGAGGATAGGATAGGATAGAGGATAGGGATAGGATAGAGGATAGGATAGGATAGAGGATAGGATAGGATAGAGGATAGGATAGGATAGAGGATAGGATAGGATAGGATAGAGGATAGGATAGGATAGAGGATTGGATAGGATACAGGAAAGGATAGGATTGATGATAGATGATAGGATAGGATAGAGGATAGGATAGGATAGAGGATAGGATAGAGGATAGATGATAGGATAGGATAGAGGATAGGATAGGATATAGGATAGGATAGGATAGAGGATAGGATAGGATAGAGGATAGGATAGGATAGAGGATAGGATAGGATAGAGGATAGGATAGGATAGGATAGAGGATAGGATAGGATAGAGGATTGGATAGGATACAGGAAAGAATAGGATTGATGATAGATGATAGGATAGGATAGAGGATAGGATAGGATAGAGGATGGGATAGACGATAGGATAGACGATAGGATAGGATAGAGGACAGCATAGGATAGAGGATAGGATAGGATAGAGGATTGCATAGGATACAGGAAAGGATAGGATTGAGGATAGGATAGGATAGAGGATTGGATAGGATACAGGAAAGGATAGGATTGATGATAGATGATAGGATAGGATAGAGGATAGGATAGGATAGAGGATAGGATAGGGGATAGCTGATAGGATAGGATAGAGGATAGGATAGGGGATTTGATAGGATAGAGGATAGGATAGGAAAGAGGATAGGATAGACGATAGGATAGGATAGAGGATAGGATAGGATAGAGGATAGGATAGGATAGAGGATAGGATAGGATAGGATAGAGGATAGGATAGGATAGAGGATTGGATAGGATAGAGGATAGGATAGGATAGATGATAGGATAGGATAGAGGATAGGATAGGATAGAGGATAGGATAGGATAGAGGATAGGATAGGATAGGATAGAGGATAGGATAGGATAGAGGATTGGATAGGATACAGGAAAGGATAGGATTGATGATAGATGATAGGATAGGAT
>NW_027489931.1:0-19164 GCF_050948215.1 Halictus rubicundus | reverse complement strand
AGACACGCAGATACACAGATTCTTATATCTTGCAATGCACGTTGTTTTTTTCTCCGTCAACCGATTTCGATGAAATTTTCAGCTTCTGTATCCCTAACATAGAGGTAGAGATAAAAGTTTTGAAAAGTGTCTGTCATTTTAAGTTTTAATTATAATTGTATTGATTGCTATTTTTTATACCTTATAGAATTGTTTCTTTACATTTAATATTCTTTATATTTTATCAGCAATAAACTTTATGTATAATCATTAATTGTATTGTTAAATTTAACTTTCTGTGAGTAATTGTCAATACATATACATTAGTAACCACATCTATTTGTCCGCGGCGAAAACCAAGCTGTCGAACTCGAGACGGGAAGGACTCGCCGCGTCTCTTTCTTTTCATATGCTGTCCTTCTTTGCGTCCGAAACTTCCGTCGTTCATTACACAAGTAAATATCATCGGAATTTTGTCATATTTGGTACCGTTTTCCTTAGAAAAATGCCACGAGTATGTTGGTGAAAGTCCGATAGAAAAATAATTAATAATGAAAAAGTTTATTTTTTTATTTAAAGGCCTGAGCTCACGCCAGTCTTTCATCTTTTCCGAACGCTTCGACTCTCCGCGGCTCTTTCTTTCCCATACGCTGTCCTTTTTCGCGTCCGAAACATCAATCGTTCATTACACAAGCAATTATCGTCGGAATTATATCATATTTGGTTTCATTTTAATCAGAAAAATGTCACGAATATGTTGGTAAAAGTTAAAAAAAAAAAAAAAATAACGAAAAATAAAGAAGTTTTGTGATTGGATTAGTAGTGGTCTTCTGGTCTCACACCGATATAGCCGACAATGTGTGGCCCACTCCTCGGGGAGGACGCTTCTCTAGTTTCGCTGTCCGCTTCTCCGTGCAACATTATATGTATCGTAGACGGATATTCTCTCCTTTTGAATGCCAGTCATTCTGGTGTGCCCAGAGTTGGGCATTATTAGATAAAAATTATTTAAATAACGATTCGAATAAAAGATACTTCATCTTTATTCGTTATTCGAAGGTTCGAATGAAAAAGGTATCTTTATTCGACGAGTATCGAATAAATAATTTTATTCGACGAGAATTTATCCGACGAATAAAGATACTTTTTTTTATTCGAAGCGGATTTATTCAAACTACGAGAAATTTTTTCATCTTTCATCTGTATCTTTTATCCGAAGGCTTCAAATAAATGCTCGAATAACTTTTGCCGAGTGCCGAGCTTCAAAGACCCAGCGACGACAGACGACATACAATGTAAACGGATGGAGAATCGCGCACGAATGAAAGTTTAAACTTTTAGATTGTGCAATATATCCTCATGAAATTGTGACGAGCGAATGGAGGGGATTTTCCTGATGAAAATGAGATCAAATTCGGGTGTAATCGACCAAGTTTCACTGATACGTAATGTTACGATAAAAATTACAATCTCATTAAAGACAGTCCAAATGATGTCGTGTTTAGACTCATTTTGATCGGGATGAGCTCTACAACTCATTCGTATTAACAATATTGTTCTGATTAAAAACATAAAAGCATAAATTGCCAATAATGTTGGATTCTCCATCTGCTTACATTGTAGGCTGTTGGTCGGTCTTTATAAAAAAATCTTTATTCGTCGAATAAATTCATTACGTGCGGAATAGAGATAACATAATTATTTTTATTTGACGCGTAACAAATCATTTTTTATCTTTTATTCGCTGTTTGAAATGTCTATTTCAATAAAAATTTGCCCATCTTTGCTTCTACAATTATATTATTTTATATTATATTAATTCATCCACGTGATTCTCTCTCAAACTCTATACTATTCGGAATAGTACGTTAAATAAACGCTACTCTGGTTTTCAACATATTTCTGTTCCCACAGATCGATTCTTGGAACAATTATCTATAAAAAAAAAAAGTGTAAGGAAATAATGCTTGTTCATGAAATATTTTTAAATTACAAATTAAGGTATCTCATATGGAAGTAGAAATTGATTTTCCTAAAATTATGCTTTAATAATTTCTTACGTAAAATATTTTGACGAATTTTTCGTCCTTGATATTAGTTTTACTTTTAATATTTTAGATCTTAAAAAGCAACACTAAAAAAAAATATCTTTTTAATTTGAATACGTTTGTCGGAGAATGTAACATTTGATAATCGATATGGGTCCGTGATGATTCACCTTCTCAGCGACGAGAAGTTCCTTAGTGGTCTTCTGCACCGACGAGATACCGTCGTTGGCCTTCTGTTTCTTACTCCAGCCAAAATCTATCCTAGAGAGCGGTAGACAACACCGTATTTTTCGAGCGACACATTCTCCCGTAAGGCTGTCAGTCTTTATATATATCTGGTCGGTGGATCAGTGCACCCACGAGATATATATATATAAAGACTGCCAGCCCCCGTGTTAAACTGCGAGTCTCAAAGTGGGTGCCAGGTGGGTGCTGGGAGCGGTCGGTAACGGCCCTAATGTCGAGATACTCTCGTCGGTTGTGGAACTAAAAGAACATTTGCTCGTGAATTATGGAAAAAACGTCAGTGACAGAGGCAATAAATAAACGTATAATGCGTAGAATGAAAATAATTATCTTTTATTGTATAATTTCATTACACTCTTATTGCCTTCTTATTTTCCATATTGTTCACCATTGTAATCATTATTTTATAATCGATAATTTATAGGTGTAATTAATTAATTTGGAACTTCTCGCGATATTTATAAAATAATGATTATTCAACAAAATATATTCTGTAATAGTTATAGAATAAAAAAAAAGAATAAATACAATATTCAAGTAATGTGGCGGACCCCTTGGAGAAGGGTTGATCGGACCCAGGTAGGAGCGTCGTCTGCGGGCTGGGACCTTGGACGCACTTGGTCGCCAGGCCCAAGCTCTTCCCGAGCGCACACTTAGTCGCCGGAAGTCTGTTCCTACCTGGGGTGCACATTTGGCGACCAGGTTCGGGGTTTTTCCTTGGCGTGCACATTTGGCCGCCAACCCTTGACTTTCGCCAGGACACGGATGTTCGGTGCAAGGACACGAACTTTCTCCAAGGGGCACGTACAGGAAGCGACATCCCCACTCCAGAAGTTTTCTTGTTCGAAGGAAATTCCTGGAGGATATAAGCGCGGATTCTGACGGATGACAGGGTCAGTCAGTCAGTCAGTCAGTCAGTTCAAGTCAGTCAGTCGTTGTGAGAAGTCGTCATTCGCCGTCAGTTGTTCGTATAGTCGTTTATCCGTAGTTCTTGTTTCATTGTTATTTCATTTTCTGTGTTCCTTGTTACGTCGTTGAGTTTTTGTTGCTTATTTAATAAATGGTTATTGTTATATTGGGTGAATCCTTTACTGAACACCCAAACCACAACACATACCAAAAGGAAATAAAAATTTTTTTATCTTTTATTCGTTACTCGAAATTTTTATTTAGATAAATATTTTGCCCAACTCTGGTTGAGCTTAGCTCGGCTCGATTGTGCGAGTCGAGTCGAGTACTCGCACGATGCGAGCTATCCGCACCGATGCGAGCTGCTCGAAATAAAATCAGGCGTAAAATGACATGATGCGAGTTACAGCGGGAAGATCAGCACATCGATATTATCAAGCATTTTAGTATATTGACAATGCTAAATGTTTGCGATGTTTTATTATATATTTTGATGGTGAAATGTTGATTCAGAATTTCTATAACCCTTATTGAAAATAATTATGCAATAACAACTATTTCCTAGATTTATGTAAATAACTAGCTGTGATCTGTAAAGAACGGTATTTTATATATTCCTTTATATTATACTCCGGGGTTCAGTGTACAGTCGTAAAAATGTGTTGTTGCAAAATTGTTTATAATGTTGAAAATTAACGTTAAGCTTCGTTAAATAGTTTTTGAAAGGAATGGGTATATAAACAATATTGTATAATATTGATGTGTATTTATACGAGGTCGCCGCCGCGTCTACAATGTATGCTGGCGGTTCGTCGGCGTGCTCTTTGCACAGGCCGCCACACTGGTACTCGCACCAAAGGTCAAAAGACTGAATTCTGGTAAGCTGAGAAAAACTGTTTGACAGAATCTGAGCTAACTAACCTGAGAATAGAGATTGTCTTAGACTTTTATATTTTTCGATAATGAATAACTAAGCTAGTGGCTCGATGGGGAGGGAGGAAGAGCAAAACGCATACGCGTGCCGGTAGATTAAATACTCAGAGCGGGTGACCTAAGTGGGCGAGTGCAGGCGAGAGCCGGTCATAAACCTTAGCTCGCTGATGAGAGCCCTACTGTCCCATTGTACGGAAGTACACTTTTTAGAAGAAATGGCCGAGATAACGAACCAAAAAGGCAGTAAACCATTTTCACACTGCACAATTATAAACATGGAGATAGCGCAGGTTGCTTAGCGAGAAACGTGCGGCCGCTTCTCGTTATACATTATGCAGTCAGTCTCATAATTGATGGCAGACACTTTAAATCAGAATAACTTTTTTTATAAATCGACCAAACGACTTCAGCTGTTCTGCCAAGCTAGATAGATTAATTTACTAGATGACATGTAATGAAAACGCAGGAAAAATTGCGTTATATAATTGCGTTAATTGTCGAGCTAGGAAGTAGATTTAACTTTGCTGCCACTACGAATTATTTGGTAGTTAGCATGATTTTGCACCATCGTATAAAAGATCGACTGTTATCCATGGAGAAGAGCCAACAATTGCAAATTGAAAAAAGATTTAGATTAAAATATTAACTAAACAGAAAGTATGACGAGTGTTGAACGTAGACATCAGATCCTTTTAAAAGGGCCTAGCCGATTTATGGTCAAAACTGCCCTTAGAGGAAAAACCCCTCTGAGTAAAATTTCAACCCCCTATCTTGCCCATGAGGTTAGTTACAGGGTAAATTAGATTTCGCGCTTCTCCGCGTATTTCCCGCACTCTGATGCTTTCTAAAATTCTGAAAAAAATGTGACATATTTTGGATTCTAAGGCTGATTTTTGATAATTTTTTCAGATTTTTTTGTTACAAACTGTGGTCGTAAAAAAAAATGAAAAACCTCCAAAAAATCGGAAAAATGCAGATTTCTCAAAAATTTGAAAACATGCTATTCTACTGTTTAGTTCCTTGTTAAAGTACTATAACAGGCAGTGTCGTCAATTTTTTTTAGATTTTTTGTTGTGGGACATCATCGTCAAAAAACAATAAAAACCGAATTTTTTCGACGTTTTTGCTATTAGGAGGAAAGTTACACTTGTTGGTTTTATCGCAGCTATATATTAAGTAATTTTTAGCATTATTAAATTGAAACAAGTAATTCTTTGACCTAAGAAATGTGATTTAAGAGAAAGAATAAATTGTATTTTGTGTGATATATACCAGAATGTTCGTAAAGTTTTGTAACATCGCCGGACGTGTGTCGAACTAAGGAGCGGATACGCTGGGGTTCTTATCCCGTCGGTGGTAAATGTTTTTTCCCATACATCATCTTTATTTTTTCAATTTCTTATATTATTTATTCATGTGATTTTAACAATATTTTTTTAATGTTTTAAAAATATTGAAGTAACATTGATTAGGCAATGAATATTTATATTATCGTGTTCGTCTACGATTTCCGCCAGATATGAAATTGCTTGTGAAAATTGGCAAGATTCCGTGAAAAGAATTTTGAACTCTACGTCTGTCATTTCCAGAAAATCAAGAAATCAATACTGTTTGAAATGGAATCTTTTTGCGGTTCCAATTGTTTTGACCATCTTAATCGGCTATGCCCTTTTAAATCTTATCACCTATACTTGCACAGTACCGAATGACAGGCTGTTGGAACTTCCAACTTCCAACTTGGTTTCACGTTAATTTTCAACATTATAAACAATTTTGCGACAACACATTTTTACGACTGTACACTGAACCCCGGAGTATAATATAAAGGAATATGTAAAATACCGTTCTTTACAGATCACATCTAGTTATTTACATAAATCTAAATAGTTGTTATTGCATAATTATTTTCAATAAGGGTTATACAAATTCTGTATCAACATTTCACTATCAAAATATATAATAAAACATCGCAAACATTTAGCATTGTCAATATACTAAAATGCTTGATAATATCAATGTGCTGATCTTCCTGCTGTAACTCGCATCATGTCATTTTACGCCTGATTTTATTTCGAGCCGTTCGCTTCGTTGCGAGCAGCTCGCATCGTGCGAGTACTCGACTCGACTCGAAAAGCGAGTCCCGGCTCGACTGGACCCGAGCTCGGCTCGCATATGCGAGCTTGGCTGCAGGCCTAGTGCCAGGTGGGTGCTGGGATCGGTCGGTAACGGCCCCAATGTCGAGATACTCTCGTCGGTTGTGGAACTAAGAAAGTGGAACTATCACTGATCTCAAATACCAACATCGCTAAACATGCCGCGCTCGCTACCTAAATAGAACATTTGCTCGTGAATTACGGAAGAAACGTCAGTGACATAGGCAATAAATAAACGGATAATGCGTAGAATGAGAATAATTATTTTTTATTGTATAATTTCATTACACTATTATTGCCTTCTTATTTTCCGTATTATTCACCATTGTAATCATTATTTTATAATCGATAGTTTATAGGTGAAATTAATTAATTTGGAACTTATTGCGATATTTATAAAATAATGATTATTCAACAAAATATATTCTGTAATAGTTATAGAATAAAAAAAAAAGAATAAATACAATATTCAAGTAATGACAAAATTCAATCGTTCTTATTGTGATCCGTAGTAACAAACACAGAAAATTATTTTTTTTACTTATTTAACCGATAATACCACTTCTAATGCTGGACTGCAATTATTCAAGTAAAGGTAGTAACGAAATAAAAGTGTTATGTAATGAAACTAACTTTCGACGGATCTTATCCATATAAAGCTATTTGGTGGCAGTATTATTGCTATTTGTACAGACACGCAGATACACAGATTCTTATATCTTGCAATGCACGTTGTTTTTTTCTCCGTCAACCGATTTCGATGAAATTTTCAGCTTCTGTATCCCTAACATAGAGGTAGAGATAAAAGTTTTGAAAAGTGTCTGTCATTTTAAGTTTTAATTATAATTGTATTGATTGCTATTTTTTATACCTTATAGAATTGTTTCTTTACATTTAATATTCTTTATATTTTATCAGCAATAAACTTTATGTATAATCATTAATTGTATTGTTAAATTTAACTTTCTGTGAGTAATTGTCAATACATATACATTAGTAACCACATCTATTTGTCCGCGGCGAAAACCAAGCTGTCGAACTCGAGACGGGAAGGACTCGCCGCGTCTCTTTCTTTTCATATGCTGTCCTTCTTTGCGTCCGAAACTTCCGTCGTTCATTACACAAGTAAATATCATCGGAATTTTGTCATATTTGGTACCGTTTTCCTTAGAAAAATGCCACGAGTATGTTGGTGAAAGTCCGATAGAAAAATAATTAATAATGAAAAAGTTTATTTTTTTATTTAAAGGCCTGAGCTCACGCCAGTCTTTCATCTTTTCCGAACGCTTCGACTCTCCGCGGCTCTTTCTTTCCCATACGCTGTCCTTTTTCGCGTCCGAAACATCAATCGTTCATTACACAAGCAATTATCGTCGGAATTATATCATATTTGGTTTCATTTTAATCAGAAAAATGTCACGAATATGTTGGTAAAAGTTAAAAAAAAAAAAAAAATAACGAAAAATAAAGAAGTTTTGTGATTGGATTAGTAGTGGTCTTCTGGTCTCACACCGATATAGCCGACAATGTGTGGCCCACTCCTCGGGGAGGACGCTTCTCTAGTTTCGCTGTCCGCTTCTCCGTGCAACATTATATGTATCGTAGACGGATATTCTCTCCTTTTGAATGCCAGTCATTCTGGTGTGCCCAGAGTTGGGCATTATTAGATAAAAATTATTTAAATAACGATTCGAATAAAAGATACTTCATCTTTATTCGTTATTCGAAGGTTCGAATGAAAAAGGTATCTTTATTCGACGAGTATCGAATAAATAATTTTATTCGACGAGAATTTATCCGACGAATAAAGATACTTTTTTTTATTCGAAGCGGATTTATTCAAACTACGAGAAATTTTTTCATCTTTCATCTGTATCTTTTATCCGAAGGCTTCAAATAAATGCTCGAATAACTTTTGCCGAGTGCCGAGCTTCAAAGACCCAGCGACGACAGACGACATACAATGTAAACGGATGGAGAATCGCGCACGAATGAAAGTTTAAACTTTTAGATTGTGCAATATATCCTCATGAAATTGTGACGAGCGAATGGAGGGGATTTTCCTGATGAAAATGAGATCAAATTCGGGTGTAATCGACCAAGTTTCACTGATACGTAATGTTACGATAAAAATTACAATCTCATTAAAGACAGTCCAAATGATGTCGTGTTTAGACTCATTTTGATCGGGATGAGCTCTACAACTCATTCGTATTAACAATATTGTTCTGATTAAAAACATAAAAGCATAAATTGCCAATAATGTTGGATTCTCCATCTGCTTACATTGTAGGCTGTTGGTCGGTCTTTATAAAAAAATCTTTATTCGTCGAATAAATTCATTACGTGCGGAATAGAGATAACATAATTATTTTTATTTGACGCGTAACAAATCATTTTTTATCTTTTATTCGCTGTTTGAAATGTCTATTTCAATAAAAATTTGCCCATCTTTGCTTCTACAATTATATTATTTTATATTATATTAATTCATCCACGTGATTCTCTCTCAAACTCTATACTATTCGGAATAGTACGTTAAATAAACGCTACTCTGGTTTTCAACATATTTCTGTTCCCACAGATCGATTCTTGGAACAATTATCTATAAAAAAAAAAAGTGTAAGGAAATAATGCTTGTTCATGAAATATTTTTAAATTACAAATTAAGGTATCTCATATGGAAGTAGAAATTGATTTTCCTAAAATTATGCTTTAATAATTTCTTACGTAAAATATTTTGACGAATTTTTCGTCCTTGATATTAGTTTTACTTTTAATATTTTAGATCTTAAAAAGCAACACTAAAAAAAAATATCTTTTTAATTTGAATACGTTTGTCGGAGAATGTAACATTTGATAATCGATATGGGTCCGTGATGATTCACCTTCTCAGCGACGAGAAGTTCCTTAGTGGTCTTCTGCACCGACGAGATACCGTCGTTGGCCTTCTGTTTCTTACTCCAGCCAAAATCTATCCTAGAGAGCGGTAGACAACACCGTATTTTTCGAGCGACACATTCTCCCGTAAGGCTGTCAGTCTTTATATATATCTGGTCGGTGGATCAGTGCACCCACGAGATATATATATATAAAGACTGCCAGCCCCCGTGTTAAACTGCGAGTCTCAAAGTGGGTGCCAGGTGGGTGCTGGGAGCGGTCGGTAACGGCCCTAATGTCGAGATACTCTCGTCGGTTGTGGAACTAAAAGAACATTTGCTCGTGAATTATGGAAAAAACGTCAGTGACAGAGGCAATAAATAAACGTATAATGCGTAGAATGAAAATAATTATCTTTTATTGTATAATTTCATTACACTCTTATTGCCTTCTTATTTTCCATATTGTTCACCATTGTAATCATTATTTTATAATCGATAATTTATAGGTGTAATTAATTAATTTGGAACTTCTCGCGATATTTATAAAATAATGATTATTCAACAAAATATATTCTGTAATAGTTATAGAATAAAAAAAAAGAATAAATACAATATTCAAGTAATGTGGCGGACCCCTTGGAGAAGGGTTGATCGGACCCAGGTAGGAGCGTCGTCTGCGGGCTGGGACCTTGGACGCACTTGGTCGCCAGGCCCAAGCTCTTCCCGAGCGCACACTTAGTCGCCGGAAGTCTGTTCCTACCTGGGGTGCACATTTGGCGACCAGGTTCGGGGTTTTTCCTTGGCGTGCACATTTGGCCGCCAACCCTTGACTTTCGCCAGGACACGGATGTTCGGTGCAAGGACACGAACTTTCTCCAAGGGGCACGTACAGGAAGCGACATCCCCACTCCAGAAGTTTTCTTGTTCGAAGGAAATTCCTGGAGGATATAAGCGCGGATTCTGACGGATGACAGGGTCAGTCAGTCAGTCAGTCAGTCAGTTCAAGTCAGTCAGTCGTTGTGAGAAGTCGTCATTCGCCGTCAGTTGTTCGTATAGTCGTTTATCCGTAGTTCTTGTTTCATTGTTATTTCATTTTCTGTGTTCCTTGTTACGTCGTTGAGTTTTTGTTGCTTATTTAATAAATGGTTATTGTTATATTGGGTGAATCCTTTACTGAACACCCAAACCACAACACATACCAAAAGGAAATAAAAATTTTTTTATCTTTTATTCGTTACTCGAAATTTTTATTTAGATAAATATTTTGCCCAACTCTGGTTGAGCTTAGCTCGGCTCGATTGTGCGAGTCGAGTCGAGTACTCGCACGATGCGAGCTATCCGCACCGATGCGAGCTGCTCGAAATAAAATCAGGCGTAAAATGACATGATGCGAGTTACAGCGGGAAGATCAGCACATCGATATTATCAAGCATTTTAGTATATTGACAATGCTAAATGTTTGCGATGTTTTATTATATATTTTGATGGTGAAATGTTGATTCAGAATTTCTATAACCCTTATTGAAAATAATTATGCAATAACAACTATTTCCTAGATTTATGTAAATAACTAGCTGTGATCTGTAAAGAACGGTATTTTATATATTCCTTTATATTATACTCCGGGGTTCAGTGTACAGTCGTAAAAATGTGTTGTTGCAAAATTGTTTATAATGTTGAAAATTAACGTTAAGCTTCGTTAAATAGTTTTTGAAAGGAATGGGTATATAAACAATATTGTATAATATTGATGTGTATTTATACGAGGTCGCCGCCGCGTCTACAATGTATGCTGGCGGTTCGTCGGCGTGCTCTTTGCACAGGCCGCCACACTGCTACTCGCACCAAAGGTCAAAAGACTGAATTCTGGTAAGCTGAGAAAAACTGTTTGACAGAATCTGAGCTAACTAACCTGAGAATAGAGATTGTCTTAGACTTTTATATTTTTCGATAATGAATAACTAAGCTAGTGGCTCGATGGGGAGGGAGGAAGAGCAAAACGCATACGCGTGCCGGTAGATTAAATACTCAGAGCGGGTGACCTAAGTGGGCGAGTGCAGGCGAGAGCCGGTCATAAACCTTAGCTCGCTGATGAGAGCCCTACTGTCCCATTGTACGGAAGTACACTTTTTAGAAGAAATGGCCGAGATAACGAACCAAAAAGGCAGTAAACCATTTTCACACTGCACAATTATAAACATGGAGATAGCGCAGGTTGCTTAGCGAGAAACGTGCGGCCGCTTCTCGTTATACATTATGCAGTCAGTCTCATAATTGATGGCAGACACTTTAAATCAGAATAACTTTTTTTATAAATCGACCAAACGACTTCAGCTGTTCTGCCAAGCTAGATAGATTAATTTACTAGATGACATGTAATGAAAACGCAGGAAAAATTGCGTTATATAATTGCGTTAATTGTCGAGCTAGGAAGTAGATTTAACTTTGCTGCCACTACGAATTATTTGGTAGTTAGCATGATTTTGCACCATCGTATAAAAGATCGACTGTTATCCATGGAGAAGAGCCAACAATTGCAAATTGAAAAAAGATTTAGATTAAAATATTAACTAAACAGAAAGTATGACGAGTGTTGAACGTAGACATCAGATCCTTTTAAAAGGGCCTAGCCGATTTATGGTCAAAACTGCCCTTAGAGGAAAAACCCCTCTGAGTAAAATTTCAACCCCCTATCTTGCCCATGAGGTTAGTTACAGGGTAAATTAGATTTCGCGCTTCTCCGCGTATTTCCCGCACTCTGATGCTTTCTAAAATTCTGAAAAAAATGTGACATATTTTGGATTCTAAGGCTGATTTTTGATAATTTTTTCAGATTTTTTTGTTACAAACTGTGGTCGTAAAAAAAAATGAAAAACCTCCAAAAAATCGGAAAAATGCAGATTTCTCAAAAATTTGAAAACATGCTATTCTACTGTTTAGTTCCTTGTTAAAGTACTATAACAGGCAGTGTCGTCAATTTTTTTTAGATTTTTTGTTGTGGGACATCATCGTCAAAAAACAATAAAAACCGAATTTTTTCGACGTTTTTGCTATTAGGAGGAAAGTTACACTTGTTGGTTTTATCGCAGCTATATATTAAGTAATTTTTAGCATTATTAAATTGAAACAAGTAATTCTTTGACCTAAGAAATGTGATTTAAGAGAAAGAATAAATTGTATTTTGTGTGATATATACCAGAATGTTCGTAAAGTTTTGTAACATCGCCGGACGTGTGTCGAACTAAGGAGCGGATACGCTGGGGTTCTTATCCCGTCGGTGGTAAATGTTTTTTCCCATACATCATCTTTATTTTTTCAATTTCTTATATTATTTATTCATGTGATTTTAACAATATTTTTTTAATGTTTTAAAAATATTGAAGTAACATTGATTAGGCAATGAATATTTATATTATCGTGTTCGTCTACGATTTCCGCCAGATATGAAATTGCTTGTGAAAATTGGCAAGATTCCGTGAAAAGAATTTTGAACTCTACGTCTGTCATTTCCAGAAAATCAAGAAATCAATACTGTTTGAAATGGAATCTTTTTGCGGTTCCAATTGTTTTGACCATCTTAATCGGCTATGCCCTTTTAAATCTTATCACCTATACTTGCACAGTACCGAATGACAGGCTGTTGGAACTTCCAACTTCCAACTTGGTTTCACGTTAATTTTCAACATTATAAACAATTTTGCGACAACACATTTTTACGACTGTACACTGAACCCCGGAGTATAATATAAAGGAATATGTAAAATACCGTTCTTTACAGATCACATCTAGTTATTTACATAAATCTAAATAGTTGTTATTGCATAATTATTTTCAATAAGGGTTATACAAATTCTGTATCAACATTTCACTATCAAAATATATAATAAAACATCGCAAACATTTAGCATTGTCAATATACTAAAATGCTTGATAATATCAATGTGCTGATCTTCCTGCTGTAACTCGCATCATGTCATTTTACGCCTGATTTTATTTCGAGCCGTTCGCTTCGTTGCGAGCAGCTCGCATCGTGCGAGTACTCGACTCGACTCGAAAAGCGAGTCCCGGCTCGACTGGACCCGAGCTCGGCTCGCATATGCGAGCTTGGCTGCAGGCCTAGTGCCAGGTGGGTGCTGGGATCGGTCGGTAACGGCCCCAATGTCGAGATACTCTCGTCGGTTGTGGAACTAAGAAAGTGGAACTATCACTGATCTCAAATACCAACATCGCTAAACATGCCGCGCTCGCTACCTAAATAGAACATTTGCTCGTGAATTACGGAAGAAACGTCAGTGACATAGGCAATAAATAAACGGATAATGCGTAGAATGAGAATAATTATTTTTTATTGTATAATTTCATTACACTATTATTGCCTTCTTATTTTCCGTATTATTCACCATTGTAATCATTATTTTATAATCGATAGTTTATAGGTGAAATTAATTAATTTGGAACTTATTGCGATATTTATAAAATAATGATTATTCAACAAAATATATTCTGTAATAGTTATAGAATAAAAAAAAAAAGAATAAATACAATATTCAAGTAATGACAAAATTCAATCGTTCTTATTGTGATCCGTTGTAACAAACACAGAAAATTATTTTTTTTACTTATTTAACCGATAATACCACTTCTAATGCTGGACTGCAATTATTCAAGTAAAGGTAGTAACGAAATAAAAGTGTTATGTAATGAAACTAACTTTCGACGGATCTTATCCATATAAAGCTATTTGGTGGCAGTATTATTGCTATTTGTACAGACACGCAGATACACAGATTCTTATATCTTGCAATGCACGTTGTTTTTTTCTCCGTCAACCGATTTCGATGAAATTTTCAGCTTCTGTATCCCTAACATAGAGGTAGAGATAAAAGTTTTGAAAAGTGTCTGTCATTTTAAGTTTTAATTATAATTGTATTGATTGCTATTTTTTATACCTTATAGAATTGTTTCTTTACATTTAATATTCTTTATATTTTATCAGCAACAAACTTTATGTATAATCATTAATTGTATTGTTAAATTTAACTTTCTGTGAGTAATTGTCAATACATATACATTAGTAACCACATCTATTTGTCCGCGGCGAAAACCGAGCTGTCGAACTCGAGACGGGAAGGA
Source organism: Halictus rubicundus (assembly GCF_050948215.1). NCBI lineage: Eukaryota > Metazoa > Arthropoda > Insecta > Hymenoptera > Halictidae > Halictus > Halictus rubicundus. The sequence continues at coordinate 4,881 of NW_027489931.1, read as the reverse complement.
CTCGCCGCGTCTCTTTCTTTTCATATGCTGTCCTTCTTTGCGTCCGAAACTTCCGTCGTTCATTACACAAGTAAATATCATCGGAATTTTGTCATATTTGGTACCGTTTTCCTTAGAAAAATGCCACGAGTATGTTGGTGAAAGTCCGATAGAAAAATAATTAATAATGAAAAAGTTTATTTTTTTATTTAAAGGCCTGAGCTCACGCCAGTCTTTCATCTTTTCCGAACGCTTCGACTCTCCGCGGCTCTTTCTTTCCCATACGCTGTCCTTTTTCGCGTCCGAAACATCAATCGTTCATTACACAAGCAATTATCGTCGGAATTATATCATATTTGGTTTCATTTTAATCAGAAAAATGTCACGAATATGTTGGTAAAAGTTAAAAAAAAAAAAAAATAACGAAAAATAAAGAAGTTTTGTGATTGGATTAGTAGTGGTCTTCTGGCCTCACACCGATATAGCCGACAATGTGTGGCCCACTCCTCGGGGAGGACGCTTCTCTAGTTTCGCTGTCCGCTTCTCCGTGCAACATTATATGTATCGTAGACGGATATTCTCTCCTTTTGAATGCCAGTCATTCTGGTGTGCCCAGAGTTGGGCATTATTAGATAAAAATTATTTAAATAACGATTCGAATAAAAGATACTTCATCTTTATTCGTTATTCGAAGGTTCGAATAAAAAAGGTATCCTTATTCGACGAGTATCGAATAAATAATTTTATTCGACGAGAATTTATCCGACGAATAAAGATACTTTTTTTTATTCGAAGCGGATTTATTCAAACTACGAGAAATTTTTTCATCTTTCATCTGTATCATTTATTCGAAGGCTTCAAATAAATGCTCGAATAACTTTTGCCGAGTGCCGAGCTTCAAAGACCCAGCGACGACAGACGACATACAATGTAAACGGATGGAGAATACGCGCACGTATGAAAGTTTAAACTTTCAGATTTTTTTGTTACAAACTGTGGTCGTAAAAAAAATGAAAAACCTCCAAAAAATCGGAAAAATACAGATTTCTCAAAAATTTGAAAACATGCTATTCTACTGTTTAGTTCCTTGTTAAAGTACTATAACAGGCAGTGTCGTCAATTTTTTTTAGATTTTTTGTTGTGGGACATCATCGTCAAAAAACAATAAAAACCGAATTTTTTCGACGTTTTTGCTATTAGGAGGAAAGTTACACTTGTTGGTTTTATCGCAGCTATATATTAAGTAATTTTTAGCATTATTAAATTGAAACAAGTAATTCTTTGACCTAAGAAATGTGATTTAAGAGAAAGAATAAATTGTATTTTGTGTGATATATACCAGAATGTTCGTAAAGTTTTGTAACATCGCCGGACGTGTGTCGAACTAAGGAGCGGATACGCTGGGGTTCTTATCCCGTCGGTGGTAAATGTTTTTTCCCATACATCATCTTTATTTTTTCAATTTCTTATATTATTTATTCATGTGATTTTAACAATATTTTTTTAATGTTTTAAAAATATTGAAGTAACATTGATTAGGCAATGAATATTTATATTATCGTGTTCGTCTACGATTTCCGCCAGATATGAAATTGCTTGTGAAAATTGGTAAGATTCCGTGAAAAGAATTTTGAAATCTACGTCTGTCATTTCCAGAAAATCAAGAAATCAATACTGTTTGAAATGGAATCTTTTTGCGGTTCCAATTGTTTTGACCATCTTAATCGGCTATGCCCTTTTAAATCTTATCACCTATACTTGCACAGTACCGAATGACAGGCTGTTGGAACTTCCAACTTCCAACTTGGTTTCACGTTAATTTTCAACATTATAAACAATTTTGCGACAACACATTTTTACGACTGTACAGTGAACCGGAGTATAATATAAAGGAATATATAAAATACCGTTCTTTACAGATCACATCTAGTTATTTACATAAATCTAGGAAATAGTTGTTATTGCATAATTATTTTCAATAAGGGTTATACAAATTCTGAATCAACATTTCACTATCAAAATATATAATAAAACATCGCAAACATTTAGCATTGTCAATATACTAAAATGCTTGATAATATCAATGTGCTGATCTTCCTGCTGTAACTCGCATCATGTCATTTTACGCCTGATTTTATTTCGAGCCGTTCGCTTCGTTGCGAGCAGCTCGCATCGTGCGAGTACTCGACTCGACTCGAAAAGCGAGTCCCGGCTCGACTGGACCCGAGCTCGGCTCGCATATGCGAGCTTGGCTGCAGGCCTAGTGCCAGGTGGGTGCTGGGATCGGTCGGTAACGGCCCCAATGTCGAGATACTCTCGTCGGTTGTGGAACTAAGAAAGTGGAACTATCACTGATCTCAAATACCAACATCGCTAAACATGCCGCGCTCGCTACCTAAATAGAACATTTGCTCGTGAATTACGGAAGAAACGTCAGTGACATAGGCAATAAATAAACGGATAATGCGTAGAATGAGAATAATTATTTTTTATTGTATAATTTCATTACACTATTATTGCCTTCTTATTTTCCGTATTATTCACCATTGTAATCATTATTTTATAATCGATAGTTTATAGGTGAAATTAATTAATTTGGAACTTATTGCGATATTTATAAAATAATGATTATTCAACAAAATATATTCTGTAATAGTTATAGAATAAAAAAAAAAGAATAAATACAATATTCAAGTAATGACAAAATTCAATCGTTCTTATTGTGATCCGTAGTAACAAACACAGAAAATTATTTTTTTTACTTATTTAACCGATAATACCACTTCTAATGCTGGACTGCAATTATTCAAGTAAAGGTAGTAACGAAATAAAAGTGTTATGTAATGAAACTAACTTTCGACGGATCTTATCCATATAAAGCTATTTGGTGGCAGTATTATTGCTATTTGTACAGACACGCAGATACACAGATTCTTATATCTTGCAATGCACGTTGTTTTTTTCTCCGTCAACCGATTTCGATGAAATTTTCAGCTTCTGTATCCCTAACATAGAGGTAGAGATAAAAGTTTTGAAAAGTGTCTGTCATTTTAAGTTTTAATTATAATTGTATTGATTGCTATTTTTTATACCTTATAGAATTGTTTCTTTACATTTAATATTCTTTATATTTTATCAGCAATAAACTTTATGTATAATCATTAATTGTATTGTTAAATTTAACTTTCTGTGAGTAATTGTCAATACATATACATTAGTAACCACATCTATTTGTCCGCGGCGAAAACCAAGCTGTCGAACTCGAGACGGGAAGGACTCGCCGCGTCTCTTTCTTTTCATATGCTGTCCTTCTTTGCGTCCGAAACTTCCGTCGTTCATTACACAAGTAAATATCATCGGAATTTTGTCATATTTGGTACCGTTTTCCTTAGAAAAATGCCACGAGTATGTTGGTGAAAGTCCGATAGAAAAATAATTAATAATGAAAAAGTTTATTTTTTTATTTAAAGGCCTGAGCTCACGCCAGTCTTTCATCTTTTCCGAACGCTTCGACTCTCCGCGGCTCTTTCTTTCCCATACGCTGTCCTTTTTCGCGTCCGAAACATCAATCGTTCATTACACAAGCAATTATCGTCGGAATTATATCATATTTGGTTTCATTTTAATCAGAAAAATGTCACGAATATGTTGGTAAAAGTTAAAAAAAAAAAAAAAATAACGAAAAATAAAGAAGTTTTGTGATTGGATTAGTAGTGGTCTTCTGGTCTCACACCGATATAGCCGACAATGTGTGGCCCACTCCTCGGGGAGGACGCTTCTCTAGTTTCGCTGTCCGCTTCTCCGTGCAACATTATATGTATCGTAGACGGATATTCTCTCCTTTTGAATGCCAGTCATTCTGGTGTGCCCAGAGTTGGGCATTATTAGATAAAAATTATTTAAATAACGATTCGAATAAAAGATACTTCATCTTTATTCGTTATTCGAAGGTTCGAATGAAAAAGGTATCTTTATTCGACGAGTATCGAATAAATAATTTTATTCGACGAGAATTTATCCGACGAATAAAGATACTTTTTTTTATTCGAAGCGGATTTATTCAAACTACGAGAAATTTTTTCATCTTTCATCTGTATCTTTTATCCGAAGGCTTCAAATAAATGCTCGAATAACTTTTGCCGAGTGCCGAGCTTCAAAGACCCAGCGACGACAGACGACATACAATGTAAACGGATGGAGAATCGCGCACGAATGAAAGTTTAAACTTTTAGATTGTGCAATATATCCTCATGAAATTGTGACGAGCGAATGGAGGGGATTTTCCTGATGAAAATGAGATCAAATTCGGGTGTAATCGACCAAGTTTCACTGATACGTAATGTTACGATAAAAATTACAATCTCATTAAAGACAGTCCAAATGATGTCGTGTTTAGACTCATTTTGATCGGGATGAGCTCTACAACTCATTCGTATTAACAATATTGTTCTGATTAAAAACATAAAAGCATAAATTGCCAATAATGTTGGATTCTCCATCTGCTTACATTGTAGGCTGTTGGTCGGTCTTTATAAAAAAATCTTTATTCGTCGAATAAATTCATTACGTGCGGAATAGAGATAACATAATTATTTTTATTTGACGCGTAACAAATCATTTTTTATCTTTTATTCGCTGTTTGAAATGTCTATTTCAATAAAAATTTGCCCATCTTTGCTTCTACAATTATATTATTTTATATTATATTAATTCATCCACGTGATTCTCTCTCAAACTCTATACTATTCGGAATAGTACGTTAAATAAACGCTACTCTGGTTTTCAACATATTTCTGTTCCCACAGATCGATTCTTGGAACAATTATCTATAAAAAAAAAAAGTGTAAGGAAATAATGCTTGTTCATGAAATATTTTTAAATTACAAATTAAGGTATCTCATA
>NW_027489930.1:0-19198 GCF_050948215.1 Halictus rubicundus | reverse complement strand
TTTTTAAAAAGTAGTCTTTTTAGAAGTGTCCGAATATTACGGTGACAGATTGTATGTCTTTGGTCGTTACAGTTTTATACTGTTACGAGCCAGGGCTGCGAGCAACGCGAGAGGCCGGCGAGGGGTTGTTACCCCAGGAATATGGTTTCTATTATTAGTTAATATTGAAATCTTTGTTGATTTGAATTAGGATTAGTAAGCCTCGTAACTTATATATAATTCAATTGATACAATCCGAGCGGTAAGATTGTATCATGTGGGAACGTTCAATTATTAGATTAGGATATTAGGCAATAATTAAGGGTTGTAGATTACGCGAGTTAACAAACAAGACAATTTATTCTGAATTGGAATAGTTACAAGTGTAATTGTCTGTGTCGCGAGTGAATGTGGTAAGTGTACAATTAGAGATATTGTTACCTAGTGATGCACGGTGTTGACGCACTGGCAATGCGGGGTCGGAGAGCGATTGTTGAAAGACAAATAGAATATACACGAACTAACGGATTCTATAAGGTTACGTTTGATTCGAAAGGGACTTTTACCCGATCTCACTAGAACTGACTCTTACGCGTGTAACGCGACGTGACTGCACGATTACTATACCGCGACCGAATCACTTCTGAACCGCTTCTCGACTAACCGAAGAGGATGAAAATTCATGGGTTTATATACCCTAAAAATGAGAGGGGAATGAATCTGTTTTATTTTACGGTCGCGTACTCGTATTTGTCGTTTCAAGTGAATTTAAGGTTTGCAGCTGGATCTTTTGTTTATAGGGGTAAAATGAAGGGTTAGCCAGGATGTTTCCTATCAAAGACTATCTTGACAATACATTCCAGAAGGGGATGTTTTGAAGATTTCCATATTAGGAAATCGTACGGTGCTGTTACTGAATCATGCTTCGTGCCAGCTGCGTCCAGCCGGAGTACAATTATTAAACAAGGGGCCTGTTGGGACGCTTTTCGTTCTCAGAAAAAGAGATTAGAACTTCTAATCGAAATAAACGTGGAGAAACGTCTCCATACGTAACAATACATTACACGACGCTGTAATACTGGTACAACACTATCATCGAATAGGGAGTGGAAACGGAATCACCAGGTAGCAGTGCAACGCACGTATGCATCTTTCGCCCCAACAGATTTCATTAAGTTCTCGAACTCCTCCGATCGAATCGTTTGCATCCCGGCTGAATGGAAAACGATACCGCTCGAGAATGTGGCTGAAAAAACGCAGTATGCACAGTTTGTTACGAGGGAGCCTTAGGTATGTGTCGACCGTGGCCACATTCTTTGCAGGAAAAATCTGACCTAAAGGATACACAAAACGAAGAAATTGAATATATTGACGTGGAGGTGTTCTTTTAACTAAAATCTTCCTAGAAGCACCTTTTTGCACTCAAGCCAGTACTTCTCGTGATATTTTTACCGTTTTCCATATAGTGTACAAAATATACTATTCTAAAAATATTTTCAGTTGTTCAGGGTAATTGTTTAAGGACTCTTCTATTTCATAATGCACCTCTAAGCATTCCTCGAGCCCGACTCGTTGATAAATCAAGTTGTGGCAGAACTTGTACCGTTCGCCCTTTGTCCCCCACTCACACTCTGCGTCTTTTCTGCGTCGATTATTGAGGAACAGCAACAGGTGCGTCTAGGCAGCTCTGCTCTAAAGCCAGATCAAAATATTATTGCAATAAACGATTCATTTTATTTAAAATCGTTTGCATACTTCGAGAATAAAGCATTTTTTATTATTTCGATAAATCCACGTTCGCGAAAGCTCAGAGCATTTGATTTGAACAATAAAGCAATTCACTCATTGAACCTTCACTTCTCTTTCAAAATACTATTTTATTTAAACTGTGTAATAACGATCGTGTTACGAATGTTGAAAATAATATTGCTTTATTTGCTATCCATTTGTTTTATTTGATTTTCCGTCAATGAATTCACAGAGACGTTCGCTGAAATTGTCGCGCGTGTGAGGCAATCAGGATTTCATTTGTGCAAAAAGAAAAATCAAATTAATTTTGCACACCTAGTCATTCGATATTATAATGCATCGTACGATTCAGAGAGAAATTCTTCACGCTTCTGTAACCGTATGTTTCTCACATTTCGTAAGAAGACGTCTTCCGTTTAACAAATTGTAACAGATTAAAAGATGTTGCTAAAACGAACGTCAATATCGAGCGCGTTAATTAAGTATTCTTTCCATCGCATTGTTGTCTCACCACCCAGATAGCACACAGACGTCTTAAAGACGTCTTGAAAGTCCTACGAACGTCTCCCGAACGTCTCTAGAACGTCTCTAGAACGTCTTTGTTACAAAACTGTACGACTGTAAGACGTCTTTTAGACATCTTTTAGACGTCTTAGAGATGTTCATAAATGTTAATTAAAATAAAATAAATTTTAATGAATAAAGCAATATTTTATTGTTATTGTTAATATTTATTATAACATTCAAAGTAGACATTAAAATTAAAATTAAAATTAAACATTTTTACGTCCCGCGGTCGATCGCGCGAATCACGAGGTCGCGGACAGGACGCCAATAATAATAGTTCAGCTTTTGAGTCCACACGGCGAGTATAACCGTGTCTGCCTCGGGACACGAGACTTTCGGACCCGCGTAATATTTGGCCGACACTCGGCGGACCAAACCCCTTCGGCTGACTCTCACCGGGCTAGTCTCCTTCGGACGATGCTCGCTGGTCGTGTTGCCCAAGCTCGGTGTTGCGGACGCTGGTCGTCCCGTGGAAGAGGCTCCTCTGGGTGCTCGAGGGGCTGAGACTGGGCCCTCTCTCGGCTACGGTCGACAGGAGCCAGCGTGATCCGGGCGGGCGGCCTCCAGGGGATCTGCTCTCGTTGACCGGTCACGACGCGCACTTTCCCGGAAAAATTAGTTAGGCGGGCGATCGTCAGGGCCCCTTCCGCGCCCAGCAACCGCACGAACTGGTCCTGACCTGCCGCTGCTAGGCCGTACTCACGGGCGAGCTTCCGCAGCTGATATTTCCGGCCAGCGCGACGAGGCATGTGATTTCTCAATAGAACAATGTACGCGAACTAAAACAACTACGAAATCAATGGAAAAATCTGGTTCTCGAAGGCGTACCGGGCCACTGGTGGGCTACGAGGGTACGGATAAGAACACAGATTCAGTTCAATAAACAATCTGTTTTCTCGGAGGGTGTACCGAGCCACTGATAGGCTGCAGACGTACGGAAGAGAACACAGATTTAATACGGATATCGGAAATGACAATTGGCGAAATCAGATACGACGTATGGTGGGGATTTGATTAAATCGAGACGTGGTTAATATAATGATTATTTAATATAACGAAACTGTGTATATATACACCTTGCACTTATGGTTTAATTATAGTACGCGAAAGAAATTGCAAAGCTTGAAATAAGACGTGGAATGGGAAGGCGGAAGAGCTTCAAGAGACGTCGTCTTGCGGTGGAGTTCAGGACAGAACGAACTAATCAATTAATTATGGGCCACACTCGGCTCCTTCGGTTCGGAGCGGGTCAGTGGAGCGGGGGTGAGTCTGGGCATGAATGAATGGTGGAGTAGGAGGCATTAACGCTCGGAGTGGGGATCGCTGGACGCGATGACGTACTATCGATCGTCGTCGCGCGGTTTAGGGTGAGGTGTTTAGCGGGAAGGTGCGTGTGATGGTAAGGTGGATTGGTAACTCAACTATCGGATTGTTCTTATGTTCTATCGTGTTTGTGTTACAATGGTTGTGTACTTAGCGGCTATGAGTATAGAACAATATAATACAAAACAATATGATGACTTAAAACTACGCACACGTCGCGTGACGTCACAATTACTTTTTTAAAAACATGATTTCTGGGAAATAACTGTTGGGGTCACGCGCATGCCCAGCCGAGCGCGGCCGAACGTGCACGAGCTGGCGCGGCGGGAAAAACAAGTTCGCATCTCGTGAAGATGTTTGTCTTGTGTTTGCTATCGATCGTTTACCTTTCGTGTTATGCTATGGAGTGCATATCGTTATGAATAAATGTAGTTTACACTACGCGTACCAAGTGTCTCCCCGAATACCCCGGAACATCTCAACCTCAACAATAACATCAATCATTCTCAACCAAGTAATTTATTAAAGGGTTCGAAGGATATTTTTCCAGAATACAAAATTCCGTGCGATTCCCGCACTCGGTTGAAAACTAAACGATCATCAAATATTGTGTCCGCTATAAATGAGCATCTATTAAACTTGTAACAAACTGAAATAGGTATATTTCTTGAAATCAAAGAAACTTTAACAATTCGATTAATTTTCAATATCGATAGTGTTCCAGTTTCAAAAAATTCGAACAAGCAATTTAGGGCAATTTTATGCAAACTCGTATTAAACAGTTATATCGTGTCTCTGTTATAATTAGGTATAAGGATATGGCAGTGGATGTGAATGTACAACAACGTAGTCTTACTTTTAAGTATGTTTATAGTAGGAAGGTCCTAGAGCGACTGATCAGGTCAACGCGTGTGCGCTGTTCAGACGCGTGTCAGTATTATGTTTATAATTGTATAGATGTCGTTAGACAGGTATTACATTGATTTCTACCTTATCGATAGCTTACAGTTACAAGTATATATGTGTATATATAAACACTTCCTCTTAACTGTAAGTTCTTGTGATTATTGCAGAGGAAACACTTGTTTACTTTTTTCTTCTTTTAACAACAATACTTATCCTAAACTATACTTATATAAACAACAGTTATATCGTACATACTAGATTATTTTTACATTGTTCGAATTTTACATTACTTAGCTGTTTTGTTAGTAAGTCTGCAAGTTGCTTGTTAGTATTCAGTACATCATTAATTTCATTGTGTTCTGTCCTAATTATTGCTCTTGAGGTTTTACTTTCGTTAATTGGCTCCTCTTCAGTTTCGCTGGTATTTTTGAATATTACGTCTCTTACAATTATTATTCTTTTTTTATATTCGTCCCATAGGCGGTATCCATTGGTGGAATATCCTACCATAGTATATTTTTTACTTCTTTCGTCTAATTTCTTTAAATATCCCAGTTCTTTTGCGTGGGCGTCACAGCCAAAGATTTGTAAATTAGTAAGATCAGGTTTTTTCTTTATCCAATTTTCTGCTTGCGTTTTATCGCTTGTAGTTGTAGGACTTCTATTTATTAGATATATTGCCGTTCGAACTGCTTCACCCCACATTACTTTATTTATTTTTGAATCTAACGATAGAGCTTTTTCTAAAATAGTACGATTCAGCCTTTCTGCTTTACCGTTTAGCTGCGGCGAATACGGTACTGTAAAGTCTAAGATTGTTCCATTATTTTTGCACCAATCCTGTAATTCTTTGTTGGCGTATTCTCTGCCATTATCGCACCTTAGTTTTACTACTTTCCTCTCCCATTTTGCTTGACACTGTTTTAAGTATGATTTTACTATTTCGGTTACCTCGTGTTTACCCCTTATGGGAAAAACGGCAGCAAAGTGAGTAAAGTCGTCGAGAAAAGTTATAAAGTATTTCATCCCATCCCAAGTGGTGGGTTCTATGGGACCACATACGTCTGTATGGATAATTTCCAAAGGTTTCGACGCTCTATCTCTCTCTCCGTTAAATGGATTGCGTGTTTGCTTAGCCTTTATGCATATATCGCAAATTTCCGGATTATTATTGAATTTAGATATTGAATTCATACCTTCGCTTATATTTATTAGTTTTTGCATGTTTGCGAAGCTGAGGTGTCCTAATTTTCGGTGCCATTGTATGGTGTCTCTGTTTGTTGTCAACAGACTTTCCAAGGTGTTTGTTTTTTTCATGTCTATGACGTACAGCCCGTTCTGACTTCGTGATCCTTCAAGGAATTTGAAGTGATCCCTCTGGAATTAATATTACATTTTTTAATATACAGTTCTCAGTTACGACTTCACCTATGCATTTACCTTCCATTTTTACGGACTTTTTTGCGGTAGAAATGTCGTTATTAACGATTTTTACGTTTGTTAGCTGATTAATATCGTTAATCGTATGATTTGAAGCTCCTGAGTCGATTACCCATCCATTCGTTTTTATATTATTATTAACAAAGAAACATACCTTTTCATCAGTATATCTACCTGTTGCTGCAGTTTTATTTTTCCTAAAATAACAATCTCTCTCAGCGTGGTTGGTTTTTTTACAGATACTGCACCTCTGATTATTTCTTGAGTGATTTCCCGTATTTGTTTTAGGTTTTTCCTCGATTCTGTCTTTGAAATAATTACGTTCTGCTGATTTTTGCCTACAATACTTTGCTATATGATTAAGACCATTACATTTGTAGCATTTTTTAATTGACGACTTGAAGGCCAGATTTTCTTGCGCGGTTTCCTCTAATTTTAACCGGTTTTCCTCACGTTGCAATCTAGCTATAAGATTACTTAACGTTTTTTCTGCTAATGGCGTGGAATCCCAAGCACTAGCGAAATGTACGTATTGAGCAGGTAACGTGGCTAGTATTTTTGTGATTAGCATTGTGTCATCTATCGTTTGATTTAATGAATGTAATCTACAAGGCAGATTTTCAAGGGTGCTCACGTGTGTTGCTATATCACTCTCTTTTACGAAAGAATAGTTGAAAAATTCTTGTAGCAGTGCACACTTCTTTTGTTCGGTATCCTTCCCGTATATCGATGTTAATTTATCAAGCATCTCTCTTGAAGTTTTACAATTTAGGAGATGCATTAGCATTTTTCTATCAATCGACAAGATTATTGCCTTTTGCACTTTTGTGTCAAGAAGTTCCCATTCCTGCCTTTTGGCTTCTGACCAACTTGAGTCAGGTACGTTCTTTCCGGTAATTATGTCTTCCATATTTTAGTTTTATACGTTTTTTCTGTCCTTGACCTTGAATGACCTTGGACTAATTATAGTCACTGAATTCCTAATGAAAGGGACTATCATTGTAGGTGTTTAAAAAAGGGTGGTTCCATTTAAAAAAGTCAAGGTGACCTTGATATCTCCAAAAAAATGACATTGGTGACTCACCCTGTATATTCTGAATTGAAATAATTACAAGTGTTGTTGTTTGTGTCGCGAATGAATGTAGTAAGTGTAAAATTGGAGAAATTGTTACCTACGACGCACGGTTTTGACGCACTGGCAATGCGGGGTCAGAGAGCGATTGTTGAATGCCAAATAGAATATATACCGAACTAACGCAATCTATAAGGTTACGTTTTGATTCGAAAGGGACTTTAACCCGATCTCACTAGAATTGACTCTTATGCGTGTAACGCGACATGACTGCACGATTACTGAACCGCTACTGCACCAAAAAGAATGAAAATGAACGGGTTTATATACCTTGAAAATGAAAGGGTACCGTGTTTAAGATTTAATGTCACGTAGGGTCACGGTCACATTTTTTTGTCACTTCTAATGAAAAGCAATATTGCACGTAGAAACCGACAGCGAAGCTCGAGAGCTAGTTATCCTCACGATGGAATTTTATCTTCGTCTCTTCCTCATTTTCTATTCTACATTACCCCCGGTTTTGCTGGTAGCTTTCACGTTCGTGTCGTCACCACCCTCGCTTCTCTTCGCTATTGCGTCAGAGCAACAAGTTTTAGCCGCGAATTATTTAATTTAATTTAACCGACCGCGAAATATCAAAAATCGTTATATCCATCCCGTATGCTGATTTATTATAATTCTGCCCGCTGTGATTTCTCCCCCCCCCCCCCATCGCTTGGCTGCTTCGATTATGCAATTAATAAATAATATAAATCTGTTTGTACGTAGAAACGTTAAACAACAGTATCTGCTTTGTATTTTCCACATTTTGTCACAGGCGAGGTGAAGTATTCTCACTTTTGATAGTACACATAACACAATTTTTTCCATCCACAAGTATCAAGGGAAACAGTTTCTCGGAAAATAAAACACCGCCCACGGAAAGAGCAAATTCTTTCGCGCGACACAGGTACGCTCGGTTTTCTAGTCTTTTACATAAATCTCTGTCGCGGTGTGCACCAGCCACGTGCTCTCAGAAAATACGACTCTTTTCGTCAGTCGTCAGTAACAATATGTCCACCCTCCTTTTTTATGTATTAACTCAAAAACATGATTGTTCATACTGTTAACTAGTTTTTTCAAAGTTTCTTCAGTAATATCATTCCACGCTTCAACAACAGCTGTTTTTAGCTCCAAAATGTTTGAAAATTGTTGATTATTTTTATAAACATGCCGTACCATGATACCCCACAGATTTAGGATTGGTTTTTGATTTGGGAAGCATGCAGGCCATTTCAATACATTGATATCAAACGTTTCAAACCATGCTGTAGTTTGTCGACTTTTGTGAATTGGAGCATTATCTTATCGATAAGTCCATGAATCATGACCGTTTGGATGAATAAACGGCATTACATGATTTTGAAGTATTCCAATATACTCCACAATATTCATTCGTGCAGTTGAAAAAGCTAAACTGAACTTGCCACTGCTGGAGAATGCACCCCACACCATAAGTGTGCCTCCACCAAAATGGCACATCTACAGTGACTCCCATAAATATTCGGACACTAGGTACAACTAACTTTATGATTTAATAATTCGTTTGTTGATAAAGCAATCGCCCTGGAAATTGTTTTCAGCAATAAAACATTTATTAAGGATGATAAACATGTATAATTTATTTGAAAAATATACATACGTTTCATAATAAAAATTATTAAACGAAATAATGGACCATTTGTGGCTCACAAAAATATTCGGACACGTATTATATTTCTCTGGCAATCGCCTTCTGGGGACGCGATATTCGAAGATCGGGAAAACGTTTGTTTATAAACAGAATCTCGTGGACCATTAGATGTCCATGTCACCTCACTACTGTCAGTAGTAAATGTGAATTCGTTCAAAATGGGTCGCAAAGGAAAGAATACGAGTTTCGATGTGCGACAGCTTGTAATTTGTCATCGAGAAAAAGGAAAGGCCTATCGCGAAATTAGTGCAATGCTTCGTATAAGTAAGAGTACTGCGCTGCAGATATCTGTCGACGATTTTATATTGAGAATCGCATTGATTCTATTCCGCAAACTGGAATACCAAGTCTCTTATGTACGAGGGAGAAAAGCAAAATTATTCGGAAAGTGAAAAAAAATCCGCGCTTAAGTGCTCCAAAACTAGTTAGTGAACTATTAGGCGAAAGCTCCAAAAATGTTTCAGCCGAAACAGTTCGGAGAGTGCTGAGGCAAGCTGGTTACAATGGAAGAGTAGCTAGAAAGAAACCATTTATCAACGAAAAGAATAGGAATAAACGAAAAACCTTTGCAAGAGAGCTAATTTCTAAGGCTGAGACGTGGTGGAAGGATGTCATATTTGCTGATGAAAGCAAATTCAATCTGTACAATTCCGACGGAAGAACTATGGTGCGGCGGAAAGCGAATAAAGAGTTTAATTTTGAAAATACAAGAGGTACAGCGAAACACGGCGGAGACAGCGTAATGGTCTGGGGTTGCATTTCGTCATATGGAGTCGGTAACCTAGTGTTTATTGACGGTATCATGGACAAAAATCATTATTTAAATATACTCAAAAATAATCTCATTCAAAGTGCTCTGAAAAGATGGGGCTTAATAATACTTCTAAGTTTTACCAAGACAACGACCCCAAGCACAAGTCACGTATTGTGCAAGAATTTGTATTATACCGCTGTCCCAAAATTCTTCATTCGCCGCCCCAATCACCGGACCTTAATCCTATCGAGAATTTATGGGATGAATTGGATAGAAAAATTCGAAAAACCCCAATTACATCGATAGCTGAATTAAAACAAAGACTTGCAACTGAGTGGTCGAATATAACTGTTGAATATTTAAAAAAAATTACAAACAATATGCCAAACAGGTTAAGACATGTTCTTAAACAAGATGGTTATGCCACGAAGTATTAAACAAATGTTGTAATGCTAAATTACATTATCTAAATTGAAAAATTAATATTGTCCGAATATTTTTGTGAGCCAAAAATGGTACATTATTTCTTTTACTAATTTTTATTATGGAATTTATGTACATTTTTCAAATAAATTATTTATGTTTTTCAACATTAATAGATCTTTTATTGCTAGAAACAATTCCCGGGACGATTGCTTCATTAACAAAGGAATTATCAAGTCGTAAAGTTATTTATAGCTAGTGTCCGAATATTTTTGGGAGTCACTGTATATGTATACAACTTCAATCAATATCAACTAGAATCCATTATTTATACTCCTCTGTCATACCATATTAGTGGCTTTTCCGAATTATTTTCTTACAGGTCGAAAATATAAAAAATGTTAGTGGTGCTATAGTTATGCGCCGCAATCTATATAGAAAAAGTTATTTATTAAACGATCTTCCGTGCATGCGTTTTCACAGTCTCGTCAGCGCTCGTAGATTAAAAAACTTTAAATCCGTCATTTTGACACGGCATCTAGTTCTAGTGTTAATGCACGCACTTTTTAAACAAATATTATATATTAATATTTGGGAACACTCAAAGGGTTAAACTTGAAGGGACTTGTGGTTCGCGTGCTCTTTAGATGATTCGAGACAAGTTATCGGATTCGAGGTACTTTATTTTACCAATGGAGACCTGTATCTCGGTGCGTCTCAGGAGTTTCTGACCCTGCGTTTTCCGCAATCGTTCTGGGGAAAACTCTGCAGGGCGTGTCCTGTGTGGAAAAATTTGCTGTCCAAAAAGGACATCCAAAAGAATCGCTGACCAATCAGGTATCTTCCTTGGGCCTGATTACCCCTCTTGTTCCTTGCGCTCGAGGCGCACTTTTTCGGGAATGCTAAGCGTGACCGTGGAGGTTTTGTGATAATAGCGGGTTTTTCTTCGGGCCCGTGAGGCACATACCGCGGCCAGCTGTGGGCTCTCGGACCTCGGTCGGAGCGACCCTTCAGAAACTCGGGTGTTTATGATACCAACATTTGCTATTGAGGCCGGAAACGAAAGATTCCGAAGGACGAGACACGCATTGTCTAAAACATTGTAATTGCACGCGTTGGAAACTGCTTTATCAAAAATAGCTTCGCTGTCGCTCGCCTCATCAAACCGACCCGACTATTTGCACGTCA
Source organism: Halictus rubicundus (assembly GCF_050948215.1). Lineage (NCBI taxonomy): Eukaryota > Metazoa > Arthropoda > Insecta > Hymenoptera > Halictidae > Halictus > Halictus rubicundus. The sequence continues at coordinate 8,065 of NW_027489930.1, read as the reverse complement.
ACTGTTTTATTGTACGTGCCGATGGCCGCTACAAAGTTAACGCTGCGCGACCAACAGGCGGCCAGAGACGGCTAGGATTTCCCGACACAAATTGCAGGATCTCGGCTTTAGTCGCTGCACAAACGAATCAAAATTTCGGGACAGAAATTGCCGTGATCTCTCGTGAGCTGACACTGATTTTGGAACTCTGTTCTGTTCTCAATTATTTTTTATACATTGCATAACTCTGTACATATATGAATATTGTAATATGTGCGCCCAGAGTGGCAGCTCAGGGTTATTTAAATGACGACTAATACAGTAATGGACAACATCAGGAGATGAACTGCGCGACTGCGTGACAAATTCAATGTACCGTGTCTTGCGATTACAAACATTGCAGTTCTGCCAGCAAAAAGTATTAGCCGCATATTCTGGACTACTTAGTTCGCGGTCATATGAACTAAATGCTTCGTTGAATTTTATATTTAACCGGGATTACATGCCTCCGACAAGCAGAGCTTATCACGGTCGAAGATTAAAGTTAATGGAAGAAAAATCTTCTTTTCTCCGAAAAAGATGAATTGAATAAAGCAAAAGCTAGCAAAAAGGTGTACTTTTTAGGTCAATTTGCTGATTGCTAGGTGGATCTGAATTTTTAAGAAACTCGATTTAAGAAATAAAAATCTAGATCGGATAACGTGCACCGTCCCGTTCCACCGCTTCGATTAATCTCCAAATGAAGTTCTCGATTGTCCGTCGAAGAGGAATCACATCGCAAATGATCAATTAACCGCTTCACTCCCGATGGCCGCTACAAATTGATCATTAAAAAATGTTCTTCTCGACAATTTTCGTATAGAATGAATTATTTCCACTATTTACTTAGAGCAATGTTCTTTACGCGACCACAGATCATAATTTCAGAAGTTTAAGAAATGGTGGTCAGTTTATTTTGGAAAACTTTTTTTGGTAGCTAAATTGTTCATTGAAAAAACAGGACGTATATTTTACAATATTTCTGAGGGACGACCCGTCTCCACTATTTACTTGAAATGAAGTCGCACATAGGAGCGCAGATTCCAATTTCGGGGGGCAAAAGTATTTGTAGGGGGTTCAAATTGCGTATCGATCCGTCTGGATCACGATTTCGAGGTCACAGGCGACGCATTCCCAATTTCACATTTGTCGTGACCTGTTTGCTGCAGGCTGATTGAAATTATTCGCCGTGTCCTTTCCCGTTTCTTCGAAATTCTCGGGATTTCTTATACGAATGCACTATTTCTTGACACCCTATCGGTGGCCCATTAGCCTTTCAATTTGATCCAAGGGCATTCTTGACCATCTTATCCGGCTATATCCTTTGAATACTTATGGACCCGACTTCACTGTTACAATGCAGATTATTATCTCCATAACTGTCGCAAAGGTCAGTACCATAACTGTCAACATTTTTTTCCCCACTACTGGGGTATCCCCCTTGGAACCGGTCAAGTGGTAAACACGCTCGAAGACCGATCCAGCGAAATGACAACAAACGCGATATACAGTGAATTCTCGTTGTATGTCAGTCCCGCCGTTCTTTTTATTGACACGAATACGAAATCGGAGGTTCTCGTCGAGCGTCACATTTGAACTACACAGGGCACGCTGGAAGCCTAAGAGTCATATCCGTCTACAAGTCATAAGAAACCTATGACCACTAAGCGGTAGTGATAAGAAAACTGAGAAAATATCCTTCTCCGATACAATGTTGCACGGAGAAACGGACAGCGAAGCTTGAGAGCCTTCGCTATCGAGGAGTGTGTCACAACGTTGTAGGCTATATCGGTGCGAGACCAGAAAACCACTACTAATCCAATGACAAAACTTCTTTATTTTTCGTTATTTTTTTATGAAACTTTTACTAACATATTCGTTGCATATTTCTGATTAAAATTTTAAAAAAAATATGATATAATTCCGATGATATTTACTTGTGTAACGAACGATAAAAGTTGCGAACGCAGAGAAGGACAGCCTATGGGAAAGAAAGTGCCGCGGGGAGTTGCGGTCGCCGGCACAGATCAAAGCCCGCGTGAGCGCAGGGCTTTAAATGAAAACTTCTTTATTATTAATAATTTTTTTATGAGACTTTCACCAATATATTTGTGGCATTATTCTGATTAAAATGATACTAAACGCGATATAATTCAGATCACATTTACACTAATTTGCCGTTAATGTAATTGTAATGGTAAGACTTCCATCGTTCATTACACACGTAAATATCATCGGAATTATATCATATTTGGTTCCATTTTAAAAATGCCACGAATATGTTGGTAAAAGTTTCATAAAAAAAATAACGAAAAATAAAAAAGTTTTGTAACTGTTCGGCACAACAAGTACTTAACGATACATGACACGCGACTGAGATTTCACGTATTCTAACAAGCTCCGGTGTCGTCTCCGATATCTCGTTCAACGTTTCCCCCTTCTACTGACAAAGTAGAGGACATTCATTCGATTTCAGCCAACCATTCGTCTTTCTTCTTGTTTCATGCTCAAACCGGAAGCCGCTTTGAAGAATCTGTTGGCCCACGGGATCTCGCTTTGAGCATGATCCGAATGGCCTCGAGATCCAGTTTGATTGATATTAATCCACCCGTATCACTGTATTACTCTATATTTGTGCAAGATCGTGCTAGGAAACACGTTTGGCTGCCTTTCAGATTGCTCGCGAACGATATCGGCCATGTCCATTTAGAAAAGGAAGGTATCGATTCTGTTAGATCAGGTTCTTATTAGGTCAATCTATGGCAATATGTTCCATGGAGCAACAGTACTTTATGTGAAGTAATTAACAAGAGAAACGTTCTAGATTCAAGATAAAGAATTAGTAGACGGTGGACTTTATAAATTTATAATAAACATCAATAGGTGAAATTGGAAATAAGATTATAATTTCAATAATTGTAGGATTAAGAACACAAAGTGACTGATGTATGTTGCCTTGTAAAAATTACAAGATTGAATTTATTTATGCGTTGGACAACTTGAACTAAACGCTTCCGTTTCTGTGCCTACGGTAGCAGAACGTATCGTATTCCTTTCTTTTTTTTTAAATGTGGTGATAACCACCCCTGAGATGCGGCAGTACATTGCGCACCCACACCTAATGTCGGCGGTGGGGGTTAGCTGCGCCCACCGCCACGATTTCTGCGTCCGCCCCGCAGTGGGGGCCGACGAGCACAGAAGTGACGTCCCCCAGCGACTTGCCTTCTCGCGGAGAGGGAGTCTCTCTCTCTCTCCCTCACTCTCTACGACGTCTTCTTCTGCGACATTACTTCTTCGCACGAGGAGAACGTTTCGTATTCTGGAGCCAACGCAGAATTTAACGAAATAATGGCGACGATGCCTCGTTCTGCACGCAGGCAATTTCGCGTAGCAATCCAAGATAGAGTGTACGCGGTTTATTTTCGAGAAGTCAATTTCGAAAGATACAGCGAAATCGGGACGCCTAGACTTCTAAGTTAACCGACGTCGAAATATCCCTACTACCACGGGGTATACTTCGTCAGGGGTCATGAAGTTCGAGAGCCGCTGCCTCCGAGAAGTGTGAACATGACCCGGATCGGGTATATCGGTGGGAGACAAGGAAACCACTACTAATCCAATAACAAAACTTCTTTATTTTTCATTATTTTTTTATGGGACTTTAAACTACAAATCAAATACTCCAGTCTTGTTGTTCCTATGTTCATTATTAAAAATTTCTGTAGGTAAAGGGAGACACAATTTGTTAATAATAGCAGTCTTTTGGAGGCTCTGGGTTCAGCAAATTTAGTAGAGTTCACGTTAGACCATTAAGTAAGCAGAAACTTCGAATTCTTCTTCGGTAGGAAATGTTCTAACAATGCTGTGAAGAATGAGATACAGCGAATTAAAATTTCTTGGCATGGTGTGAAAATCTAAACAGTATATCACAGTATTAAGCGTTCCATACAAGGAATAGCAAATAGTTAATAATTGACATCGATCGATCGAGTATCCACTTACTTTTTCTGTAAAAATCGACTGATTTTAAGGAAATCGATTGCGCGTTGACTAACTCGGAGCGATGCCTAATTCAGATCTCGCCATCATCTTTTTAAAAATACTCGAAAATTTCTGTGAGCCACTCTGGGAATTTAAAGGTGGGAAAATTATACAGGGTGAATCACGAATCGTGATCAGTAAAGATTACTGTATGATTAATTGGCCAGCTCGTTCGCCCGATCTTATCCCATAAGATTACTTTTTATGGGGTACATTAAAAGAAGAAGTTTATGCAGATGCTCCAACAATACCGGAAGATATGAGACGAAGGATTGTGGATTTATACTCACAATCAGCTATCAGTGCAGAGGCCATAAAAAATGCTAAATAATCTTTTATTCACCGTCTACGCGAGTGCATTGCAGCTCGTGGACACCATTTTGAACATCGCTATAATTAAGGATGGTAAATTTTGATTTGTCAAAAAACATTCGAACGCGTACAACGGCGTAGCATATGATACTCCTTGTAATACAAAGTTTTTTAATTTTTTCTCGACCCAGACGAAAAAAAGATATGTGCCGATATTTACCGAATTCGTCTTGAAATCCTCTAACAGATAGGCGTAAAGAAATTATATGTTTATTTACAGTAAATTCAAGGTGACCTTGAAAAAAACATTAAGAAAGAGAGTTGACAAATCATTTTTTATAATCACGTTAAAACTCTCTTGAAACCATGCAAAAGCTGATAAAAATATTTTCGATCGTACTGCTAATAACAGAATAATCTCTACTGATCACGATTCGCGATTTACCCTGTATATTTTACGGTTCAATTCCTGTTAAGCAATGAACGACAATTAAGCGAAAAGGAATGATTAAACTGGATACATTGCATTCGACAACGCTGCAGTTTCATGTAATAATCTCTGCGTCGGCCGTTTCACACACATCTGTTTTCCCAGGAAATGTTATTCAACGGTAAATATCCGATTGTAAATACCTGCGTACCATACCATGCGTAAATACCATACCAGCTGATATTACCATGATTTCCCTGATCATCAAAGTACTGTTGCACGGTTACTCGGGTAATGAAATTTCTCATTAGTCACGTACAACCGATTATATGCTTATTGCTTTTCTGCTTTCCCGGTTGGTGCGTTGTTTGCAGACTATTCTATCAATCCCTAACTCGATGAGCATTTTCGATAAAGTACAGCATGGTTGCAACAGAAACTTTGCCTTTCAAAGGCACACAAACTTTTTTTATCGTTTGTTCTTTAATATAGAATGCATTTCACACTGTAATGAAAATGTAAAAAACGTAATAGAATGGAAAAATAAACTTCATTTCGTTCGAGGGTGCACGTTGTCTGCCCTGCATCGGTGAGCTTATGATAATCCGTTCATCAGTACAGTGAATCGGGGGTGTACATACATTCACACATCGTCGAGCATTTTATTTAGCCGACATCGCATTATCCCCACTACCCCGGGGTATATCCCGTGAGGGGCCGAAGCTGGAGAGCCACCGCCGTCGCCGCCGCCGCCGTCGTATATCGGTGTAAAACCAGGATACCACTACTAATCCAATAACAAAACTTCTTTATTTTTCATTATTTTTTACGAAACTTTTATCAACATATTCGTCACATTTTTCTGATTAAAATGAAACCAAATATGATATATTTCCGATGATGTTTACGTGTGTAATGAACGATTAAAGTTTCGCGTAGAAAACAAGGGCAACGTATGGGAAAGAAAGAGAGACGCGGAGAGTCGAAGCGTTCGGGAAAAATGAAAGACTGACGTGAGCTCAGGCCTTTAAATCAAAATTTAAACTTTTTATTATTAATTATTTATTTACGAGACTTTCACTAATATATTTGCTAAATTTTGTTTACTAAAATGATACAAAACGCGATACAATTCGGATCATTTTACACTAATTTTCCGTTAATATAATTGTAATGGGAAGTAACTTTCATCGTTCATTACACAAGTAAATATCATTGAAATTATATCATATTTGGTATCATTTTAGTCAGAAAAATTCCACAAATATTTGTATGAAAGGAGAAGGATATTTTCGCAGTCTTCTTGTCTCTAGCGCTTAGTGGTCATAGGTTTTTTTATGACTGGTAGACGGATATGACTCTTAGGGGTCCAGCGTGCCCTGTGTATTTCAAATGCGACGCTCGGCGAGAACCTCCGATTTCGTATAATAGTCAGTCGCCACAATCGCGCAACTGGCTTATGACGAGAATTCACTGTATAGTGCGTACAGGGTGCATATATAATTCATGCACAGTGCACGCTAATGAAAGGACATTTTCCACTTGGATGCACGCACTGCGCTGTGACGTATTTCATTTTGTTGGCTAATGAAACTTTCGACTGTTTTATTAACACGTGTTCGAACACCATTTTATCTCTGTTCCTCTTCCCTTTTCCCTTTTTCGAATTTGCTAATATATTATGATTTTATTTCTCGTTAACACTTTGAGTAACACATCGGTCACATGCTAGTGACATAATATTTTTTTATATAAGACGATTGATCGGGGCGGCTTCGGTCATCACCTGCGAAATTTTAAAGTGCATCGCCTGAAACGTTAGCTTTTATTGTCGATATTATTGCATTTTATTTTGACGGAGAAAACGAGACTGGACGGGCATGGCTTTCGAGAGGCTTTCAAGAGAATGCAATGAAATTTTGATTTCTTGCTGGAAAATGTCTACAGAGAGAAAATCGTTTTATTTCCGTCTACACCATGTAGGTGCTGAGTAGGATAAATAAATTCCGTGTTTTAACAGCAGGGTCTTGTGCAGCTCAATTGTTTTGTTTTGTATCATTATTCAATACCAGGCGTGGGATGAGTAGCTAGTATACCTTCAAGTATTTTGTTTCGGTGAACGTACCAGAAATGTATTGAAATATATTTCTTGAATGATCTTCCGTGAATGCGTTTGCACACTATCTCGCCACTCGTAGATTAAATAATACTGAATCCGTTATTTTGACGCGGCCTCTAGTTTTAGTGTTACTATACGTACTTTTTAAACAAATCGATATGTGGGAATTTTTAAGAGGTTGAATTGACCATTAAAAAATGTTTTTCTCGACAATTTTCGTGTAGAATGAATTGTTTCCACTATTTACTTGAAACGAAGTCAAGACGTTGACCTGTCTTGATTATGAATTCTGGGTCACAGGTGACACATTCCGAATTTCGCATTTACCGGTTGCTTCTGAAGGAACAGGGTTATATAAGGCGGGTGCCTTAGAATAATTGTTCAAATCAGGTGTACGTGACTGAGTCGTTTATTTACAATAAAGAGTGATGTCGCGAGAGCGTCCGGGGTGGTTCGACTAAAACCGGCGATTCGCTTCGACTCGCGGTTGAACTGTTCTTGCAACTTAGCAACGACCGGACTAGACTCTAAGTCACTCGGCGGATACGCGGCTGTGTCTCGACTTCGTGACTTCCTTTTCGCGTCGGTAGTCTCTGCCTTATATTCTCAAAAATGCTTGTCGGCTGATTGGTGGAAGTCCTTGCGGGGAACTTCCACCAATCCGTGCATTTTGCATAACACGCCCACGTTCCACGCCTCTCGTGCGTGAGAAGGGTGAGCGTGTCGTTCTGTTAAAAATCTAATTTTGGTGATGCAGCGGGGTGTCTTCCGGGCCCCGTGCTAAGTGCGGTACGTGACTGCTGGCTTACGTCAATGGGCCCAGCTTTCCCGGGTGATAGAAACCAGGCACGCGTCGCTGGGACACTCTAGGCTGGAGACCCTTAGACTACCCAAAATTTATGGCGTCCACTTGCGCTATTGAGTTCGTCGCTAGGAACTACAAGGACACATCTGTCCGCTAAGTGGCCAAAAACGTTAAAGACGTTTTCTCACAAATAGCGTCTTATGCTGTGCAAACCATAAATCTTTCTTGGCGCTGGTGCGCTGAAGATTTCTCTTCCGGCGCCCAGCTAGCCGCTACACTTCTTTTTGTTCTCTTCTCTTCTAGCCAACTATCTCATTATAAGAATCTCGTGACTCACACA
>NW_027489929.1:0-19310 GCF_050948215.1 Halictus rubicundus | reverse complement strand
AAAGTTAGTTTCATTACATAACACTTTTATTTCGTTACTACCTTTACTTGAATAATTGCAGTCCAGCATTAGAAGTGGTATTATCGGTTAAATAAGTAAAAAAAAATAATTTTCTGTGTTTGTTACTACGGATCACAATAAGAACGATTGAATTTTGTCATTACTTGAATATTGTATTTATTCTTTTTTTTTTCATTCTATAACTATTACAGAATATATTTTGTTGAATAATCATTATTTTATAAATATCGCAATAAGTTCCAAATTAATTAATTACACCTATAAACTATCGATTATAAAACAATGATTACAATGGTGAATAATATGGAAAATAAGAAGGCAATAATAGTGTAATGAAATTATACAATAAAAAATAATTATTTTCATTCTACGCATTATCCGTTTATTTATTGCCTATGTCACTGACGTTTCTTCCGTAATTCACGAGCAAATGTTCTATTTAGGTAGCGAGCGCGGCATGTTTAGCGATGTTGGTATTTGAGATCAGTGATAGTTCCACTTTCTTAGTTCCACAACCGACGAGAGTATCTCGACATTGGGGCCGTTACCGACCGATCCCAGCACCCACCTGGCACTAGGCCTGCAGCCAAGCTCGCATATGCGAGCCGAGCTCGGGTCCAGTCGAGCCGGGACTCGCTTTTCGAGTCGAGTCGAGTACTCGCACGATGCGAGCTGCTCGCAACGAAGCGAACGGCTCGAAATAAAATCAGGCGTAAAATGACATGATGCGAGTTACAGCAGGAAGATCAGCACATTGATATTATCAAGCATTTTAGTATATTGACAATGCTAAATGTTTGCGATGTTTTATTATATATTTTGATAGTGAAATGTTGATTCAGAATTTGTATAACCCTTATTGAAAATAATTATGCAATAACAACTATTTAGATTTATGTAAATAACTAGATGTGATCTGTAAAGAACGGTATTTTATATATTCCTTTATATTATACTCCGGTTCACTGTACAGTCGTAAAAATGTGTTGTCGCAAAATTGTTTATAATGTTGAAAATTAACGTGAAACCAAGTTGGAAGTTGGAAGTTCCAACAGCCTGTCATTCGGTACTGTGCAAGTATAGGTGATAAGATTTAAAAGGGCATAGCCGATTAAGATGGTCAAAACAATTGGAACCGCAAAAAGATTCCATTTCAAACAGTATTGATTTCTTGATTTTCTGGAAATGACAGACGTAGATTTCAAAATTCTTTTCACGGAATCTTACCAATTTTCACAAGCAATTTCATATCTGGCGGAAATCGTAGACGAACACAATAATATAAATATTCATTGCCTAATCAATGTTACTTCAATATTTTTAAAACATTAAAAAAATATTGTTAAAATCACATGAATAAATAATATAAGAAATTGAAAAAATAAAGATGATGTATGGGAAAAAACATTTACCACCGACGGGATAAGAACCCCAGCGTATCCGCTCCTTAGTTCGACACACGTCCGGCGATGTTACAAAACTTTACGAACATTCTGGTATATATCACACAAAATACAATTTATTCTTTCTCTTAAATCACATTTCTTAGGTCAAAGAATTACTTGTTTCAATTTAATAATGCTAAAAATTACTTAATATATAGCTGCGATAAAACCAACAAGTGTAACTTTCCTCCTAATAGCAAAAACGTCGAAAAAATTCGGTTTTTATTGTTTTTTGACGATGATGTCCCACAACAAAAAATCTAAAAAAAATTGACGACACTGCCTGTTATAGTACTTTAACAAGGAACTAAACAGTAGAATAGCATGTTTTCAAATTTTTGAGAAATCTGCATTTTTCCGATTTTTTGGAGGTTTTTCATTTTTTTTACGACCACAGTTTGTAACAAAAAAATCAGAAAGTTTAAACTTTCATACGTGCGCGATTCTCCATCCGTTTACATTGTATGTCGTCTGTCGTCGCTGGGTCTTTGAAGCTCGGCACTCGGCAAAAGTTATTCGAGCATTTATTTGAAGCCTTCGAATAAATGATACAGATGAAAGATGAAAAAATTTCTCGTAGTTTGAATAAATCAAATAATACTGCCACCAAATAGCTTTATATGGATAAGATCCGTCGAAAGTTAGTTTCATTACATAACACTTTTATTTCGTTACTACCTTTACTTGAATAATTGCAGTCCAGCATTAGAAGTGGTATTATCGGTTAAATAAGTAAAAAAATAATTTTCTGTGTTTGTTACTACGGATCACAATAAGAACGATTGAATTTTGTCATTACTTGAATATTGTATTTATTCTTTTTTTTTTTATTCTATAACTATTACAGAATATATTTTGTTGAATAATCATTATTTTATAAATATCGCAATAAGTTCCAAATTAATTAATTTCACCTATAAACTATCGATTATAAAACAATGATTACAATGGTGAATAATATGGAAAATAAGAAGGCAATAATAGTGTAATGAAATTATACAATAAAAAATAATTATTCTCATTCTACGCATTATCCGTTTATTTATTGCCTATGTCACTGACGTTTCTTCCGTAATTCACGAGCAAATGTTCTATTTAGGTAGCGAGCGCGGCATGTTTAGCGATGTTGGTATTTGAGATCAGTGATAGTTCCACTTTCTTAGTTCCACCACCGACGAGAGTATCTCGACATTGGGGCCGTTACCGACCGATCCCAGCACCCACCTGGCACTAGGCCTGCAGCCACGCTCGCATATGCGAGCCGAGCTCGGGTCCAGTCGAGCCGGGACTCGCTTTTCGAGTCGAGTCGAGTACTCGCACGATGCGAGCTGCTCGCAACGAAGCGAACGGCTCGAAATAAAATCAGGCGTAAAATGACATGATGCGAGTTACAGCAGGAAGATCAGCACATTGATATTATCAAGCATTTTAGTATATTGACAATGCTAAATGTTTGCGATGTTTTATTATATATTTTGATAGTGAAATGTTGATTCAGAATTTGTATAACCCTTATTGAAAATAATTATGCAATAACAACTATTTCCTAGATTTATGTAAATAACTAGATGTGATCTGTAAAGAACGGTATTTTATATATTCCTTTATATTATACTCCGGTTCACTGTACAGTCGTAAAAATGTGTTGTCGCAAAATTGTTTATAATGTTGAAAATTAACGTGAAACCAAGTTGGAAGTTGGAAGTTCCAACAGCCTGTCATTCGGTACTGTGCAAGTATAGGTGATAAGATTTAAAAGGGCATAGCCGATTAAGATGGTCAAAACAATTGGAACCGCAAAAAGATTCCATTTCAAACAGTATTGATTTCTTGATTTTCTGGAAATGACAGACGTAGAGTTCAAAATTCTTTTCACGGAATCTTACCAATTTTCACAAGCAATTTCATATCTGGCGGAAATCGTAGACGAACACAATAATATAAATATTCATTGCCTAATCAATGTTACTTCAATATTTTTAAAACATTAAAAAAATATTGTTAAAATCACATGAATAAATAATATAAGAAATTGAAAAAATAAAGATGATGTATGGGAAAAAACATTTACCACCGACGGGATAAGAACCCCAGCGTATCCGCTCCTTAGTTCGACACGTCCGGCGATGTTACAAAACTTTACGAACATTCTGGTATATATCACACAAAATACAATTTATTCTTTCTCTTAAATCACATTTCTTAGGTCAAAGAATTACTTGTTTCAATTTAATAATGCTAAAAATTACTTAATATATAGCTGCGATAAAACCAACAAGTGTAACTTTCCTCCTAATAGCAAAAACGTCCAAAAAATTCGGTTTTTATTGTTTTTTGACGATGATGTCCCACAACAAAAAATCTAAAAAAAATTGACGACACTGCCTGTTATAGTACTTTAACAAGGAACTAAACAGTAGAATAGCATGTTTTCAAATTTTTGAGAAATCTGCATTTTTCCGATTTTTTGGAGGTTTTTCATTTTTTTTTACGACCACAGTTTGTAACAAAAAAATCTGAAAGTTTAAACTTTCATACGTGCGCGATTCTCCATCCGTTTACATTGTATGTCGTCTGTCGTCGCTGGGTCTTTGAAGCTCGGCACTCGGCAAAAGTTATTCGAGCATTTATTTGAAGCCTTCGAATAAATGATACAGATGAAAGATGAAAAAATTTCTCGTAGTTTGAATAAATCCGCTTCGAATAAAAAAAAAGTATCTTTATTCGTCGGATAAATTCTCGTCGAATAAAATTATTTATTCGATACTCGTCGAATAAGGATACCTTTTTTATTCGAACCTTCGAATAACGAATAAAGATGAAGTATCTTTTATTCGAATCGTTATTTAAATAATTTTTATCTAATAATGCCCAACTCTGGGCACACCAGAATGACTGGCATTCAAAAGGAGAGAATATCCGTCTACGATACATATAATGTTGCACGGAGAAGCGGACAGCGAAACTAGAGAAGCGTCCTCCCCGAGGAGTGGGCCACACATTGTCGGCTATATCGGTGTGAGACCAGAAGACCACTACTAATCCAATCACAAAACTTCTTTATTTTTCGTTATTTTTTTTTTTTTTAACTTTTACCAACATATTCGTGACATTTTTCTGATTAAAATGAAACCAAATATGATATAATTCCGACGATAATTGCTTGTGCAATGAACGATTGATGTTTCGGACGCGAAGAAGGACAGCGTATGGGAAAGAAAGAGCCGCGGAGAGTCGAAGCGTTCGGAAAAGATGAAAGACTGGCGTGAGCTCTGGCCTTTAAATAAAAAAATAAACTTTTTCATTATTAATTATTTTTCTATCGGACTTTCACCAACATACTCGTGGCATTTTTCTAAGGAAAACGGTACCAAATATGACAAAATTCCGATGATATTTACTTGTGTAATGAACGACGGAAGTTTCGGACGCAAAGAAGGACAGCATATGAAAAGAAAGAGACGCGGCGAGTCCTTCCCGTCTCGAGTTCGACAGCTTGGTTTTCGCCGCGGACAAATAGATGTGGTTACTAATGTATATGTATTGACAATTACTCACAGAAAGTTAAATTTAACAATACAATTAATGATTATACATAAAGTTTATTGCTGATAAAATATAAAGAATATTAAATGTAAAGAAACAATTCTATAAGGTATAAAAAATAGCAATCAATACAATTATAATTAAAACTTAAAATGACAGACACTTTTCAAAACTTTTATCTCTAGCTCTATGTTAGGGATACAGAAGCTGAAAATTTCATCGAAATCGGTTGACGGAGAAAAAAACAACGTGCATTGCAAGATATAAGAATCTGTGTATCTGTGTGTCTGTACAAATAGCAATAATACTGCCACCAAATAGCTTTATATGGATAAGATCCGTCGAAAGTTAGTTTCATTACATAACACTTTTATTTCGTTACTACCTTTACTTGAATAATTGCAGTCCAGCATTAGAAGTGGTATTATCGGTTAAATAAGTAAAAAAAAATAATTTTCTGTGTTTGTTACTACGGATCACAATAAGAACGATTGAATTTTGTCATTACTTGAATATTGTATTTATTCTTTTTTTTTTCATTCTATAACTATTACAGAATATATTTTGTTGAATAATCATTATTTTATAAATATCGCAATAAGTTCCAAATTAATTAATTACACCTATAAACTATCGATTATAAAACAATGATTACAATGGTGAATAATATGGAAAATAAGAAGGCAATAATAGTGTAATGAAATTATACAATAAAAAATAATTATTTTCATTCTACGCATTATCCGTTTATTTATTGCCTATGTCACTGACGTTTCTTCCGTAATTCACGAGCAAATGTTCTATTTAGGTAGCGAGCGCGGCATGTTTAGCGATGTTGGTATTTGAGATCAGTGATAGTTCCACTTTCTTAGTTCCACAACCGACGAGAGTATCTCGACATTGGGGCCGTTACCGACCGATCCCAGCACCCACCTGGCACTAGGCCTGCAGCCAAGCTCGCATATGCGAGCCGAGCTCGGGTCCAGTCGAGCCGGGACTCGCTTTTCGAGTCGAGTCGAGTACTCGCACGATGCGAGCTGCTCGCAACGAAGCGAACGGCTCGAAATAAAATCAGGCGTAAAATGACATGATGCGAGTTACAGCAGGAAGATCAGCACATTGATATTATCAAGCATTTTAGTATATTGACAATGCTAAATGTTTGCGATGTTTTATTATATATTTTGATAGTGAAATGTTGATTCAGAATTTGTATAACCCTTATTGAAAATAATTATGCAATAACAACTATTTCCTAGATTTATGTAAATAACTAGATGTGATCTGTAAAGAACGGTATTTTATATATTCCTTTATATTATACTCCGGTTCACTGTACAGTCGTAAAAATGTGTTGTCGCAAAATTGTTTATAATGTTGAAAATTAACGTGAAACCAAGTTGGAAGTTGGAAGTTCCAACAGCCTGTCATTCGGTACTGTGCAAGTATAGGTGATAAGATTTAAAAGGGCATAGCCGATTAAGATGGTCAAAACAATTGGAACCGCAAAAAGATTCCATTTCAAACAGTATTGATTTCTTGATTTTCTGGAAATGACAGACGTAGAGTTCAAAATTCTTTTCACGGAATCTTACCAATTTTCACAAGCAATTTCATATCTGGCGGAAATCGTAGACGAACACAATAATATAAATATTCATTGCCTAATCAATGTTACTTCAATATTTTTAAAACATTAAAAAAATATTGTTAAAATCACATGAATAAATAATATAAGAAATTGAAAAAATAAAGATGATGTATGGGAAAAAACATTTACCACCGACGGGATAAGAACCCCAGCGTATCCGCTCCTTAGTTCGACACACGTCCGGCGATGTTACAAAACTTTACGAACATTCTGGTATATATCACACAAAATACAATTTATTCTTTCTCTTAAATCACATTTCTTAGGTCAAAGAATTACTTGTTTCAATTTAATAATGCTAAAAATTACTTAATATATAGCTGCGATAAAACCAACAAGTGTAACTTTCCTCCTAATAGCAAAAACGTCGAAAAAATTCGGTTTTTATTGTTTTTTGACGATGATGTCCCACAACAAAAAATCTAAAAAAAATTGACGACACTGCCTGTTATAGTACTTTAACAAGGAACTAAACAGTAGAATAGCATTTTTCCGATTTTTTGGAGGTTTTTCATTTTTTTTACGACCACAGTTTGTAACAAAAAAATCAGAAAGTTTAAACTTTCATACGTGCGCGATTCTCCATCCGTTTACATTGTATGTCGTCTGTCGTCGCTGGGTCTTTGAAGCTCGGCACTCGGCAAAAGTTATTCGAGCATTTATTTGAAGCCTTCGAATAAATGATACAGATGAAAGATGAAAAAATTTCTCGTAGTTTGAATAAATCAAATAATACTGCCACCAAATAGCTTTATATGGATAAGATCCGTCGAAAGTTAGTTTCATTACATAACACTTTTATTTCGTTACTACCTTTACTTGAATAATTGCAGTCCAGCATTAGAAGTGGTATTATCGGTTAAATAAGTAAAAAAAAATAATTTTCTGTGTTTGTTACTACGGATCACAATAAGAACGATTGAATTTTGTCATTACTTGAATATTGTATTTATTCTTTTTTTTTTCATTCTATAACTATTACAGAATATATTTTGTTGAATAATCATTATTTTATAAATATCGCAATAAGTTCCAAATTAATTAATTACACCTATAAACTATCGATTATAAAACAATGATTACAATGGTGAATAATATGGAAAATAAGAAGGCAATAATAGTGTAATGAAATTATACAATAAAAAATAATTATTTTCATTCTACGCATTATCCGTTTATTTATTGCCTATGTCACTGACGTTTCTTCCGTAATTCACGAGCAAATGTTCTATTTAGGTAGCGAGCGCGGCATGTTTAGCGATGTTGGTATTTGAGATCAGTGATAGTTCCACTTTCTTAGTTCCACAACCGACGAGAGTATCTCGACATTGGGGCCGTTACCGACCGATCCCAGCACCCACCTGGCACTAGGCCTGCAGCCAAGCTCGCATATGCGAGCCGAGCTCGGGTCCAGTCGAGCCGGGACTCGCTTTTCGAGTCGAGTCGAGTACTCGCACGATGCGAGCTGCTCGCAACGAAGCGAACGGCTCGAAATAAAATCAGGCGTAAAATGACATGATGCGAGTTACAGCAGGAAGATCAGCACATTGATATTATCAAGCATTTTAGTATATTGACAATGCTAAATGTTTGCGATGTTTTATTATATATTTTGATAGTGAAATGTTGATTCAGAATTTGTATAACCCTTATTGAAAATAATTATGCAATAACAACTATTTCCTAGATTTATGTAAATAACTAGATGTGATCTGTAAAGAACGGTATTTTATATATTCCTTTATATTATACTCCGGTTCACTGTACAGTCGTAAAAATGTGTTGTCGCAAAATTGTTTATAATGTTGAAAATTAACGTGAAACCAAGTTGGAAGTTGGAAGTTCCAACAGCCTGTCATTCGGTACTGTGCAAGTATAGGTGATAAGATTTAAAAGGGCATAGCCGATTAAGATGGTCAAAACAATTGGAACCGCAAAAAGATTCCATTTCAAACAGTATTGATTTCTTGATTTTCTGGAAATGACAGACGTAGAGTTCAAAATTCTTTTCACGGAATCTTACCAATTTTCACAAGCAATTTCATATCTGGCGGAAATCGTAGACGAACACAATAATATAAATATTCATTGCCTAATCAATGTTACTTCAATATTTTTAAAACATTAAAAAAATATTGTTAAAATCACATGAATAAATAATATAAGAAATTGAAAAAATAAAGATGATGTATGGGAAAAAACATTTACCACCGACGGGATAAGAACCCCAGCGTATCCGCTCCTTAGTTCGACACACGTCCGGCGATGTTACAAAACTTTACGAACATTCTGGTATATATCACACAAAATACAATTTATTCTTTCTCTTAAATCACATTTCTTAGGTCAAAGAATTACTTGTTTCAATTTAATAATGCTAAAAATTACTTAATATATAGCTGCGATAAAACCAACAAGTGTAACTTTCCTCCTAATAGCAAAAACGTCGAAAAAATTCGGTTTTTATTGTTTTTTGACGATGATGTCCCACAACAAAAAATCTAAAAAAAATTGACGACACTGCCTGTTATAGTACTTTAACAAGGAACTAAACAGTAGAATAGCATGTTTTCAAATTTTTGAGAAATCTGCATTTTTCCGATTTTTTGGAGGTTTTTCATTTTTTGTTTACGACCACAGTTTGTAACAAAAAAATCTGAAAAAATTATCAAAAATCAGCCTTAGAATCCAAAATATGTCACATTTTTTTCAGAATTTTAGAAAGCATCAGAGTGCGGGAAATACGCGGAGAAGCGCGAAATCTAATTTACCCTGTAACTAACCTCATGGGCAAGATAGGGGGTTGAAATTTTACTCAGAGGGGTTTTTCCTCTAAGGGCAGTTTTGACCATAAATCGGCTAGGCCCTTTTAAAAGGATCTGATGTCTACGTTCAACACTCGTCATACTTTCTGTTTAGTTAATATTTTAATCTAAATCTTTTTTCAATTTGCAATTGTTGGCTCTTCTCCATGGATAACAGTCGATCTTTTATACGATGGTCCAAAATCATGCTAACTACCAAATAATTCGTAGTGGCAGCAAAGTTAAATCTACTTCCTAGCTCGACAATTAACGCAATTATATAACGCAATTTTTCCTGCGTTTTCATTACATGTCATCTAGTAAATTAATCTATCTAGCTTGGCAGAACAGCTGAAGTCGTTTGGTCGATTTATAAAAAAAGTTATTCTGATTTAAAGTGTCTGCCATCAATTATGAGACTGACTGCATAATGTATAACGAGAAGCGGCCGCACGTTTCTCGCTAAGCAACCTGCGCTATCTCCATGTTTATAATTGTGCAGTGTGAAAATGGTTTACTGCCTTTTTGGTTCGTTATCTCGGCCATTTCTTCTAAAAAGTGTACTTCCGTACAATGGGACAGTAGGGCTCTCATCAGCGAGCTAAGGTTTATGACCGGCTCTCGCCTGCACTCGCCCACTTAGGTCACCCGCTCTGAGTATTTAATCTACCGGCACGCGTATGCGTTTTGCTCTTCCTCCCTCCCCATCGAGCCACTAGCTTAGTTATTCATTATCGAAAAATATAAAAGTCTAAGACAATCTATTCTCAGGTTAGTTAGCTCAGATTCTGTCAAACAGTTTTTCTCAGCTTACCAGAATTCAGTCTTTTGACCTTTGGTGCGAGTACCAGTGTGGCGGCCTGTGCAAAGCGCACGCCGACGAACCGCCAGCATACATTGTAGACGCGGCGGCGACCTCGTATAAATACACATCAATATTATACAATATTGTTTATATACCCATTCCTTTCAAAAACTATTTAACGAAGCTTAACGTTAATTTTTAACATTATAAACAATTTTGCAACAACACATTTTTACGACTGTACACTGAACCCCGGAGTATAATATAAAGGAATATATAAAATACCGTTCTTTACAGATCACACAGCTAGTTATTTACATAAATCTAGGAAATAGTTGTTATTGCATAATTATTTTCAATAAGGGTTATAGAAATTCTGAATCAACATTTCACTATCAAAATATATAATAAAACATCGCAAACATTTAGCATTGTCAATATACTAAAATGCTTGATAATATCGATGTGCTGATCTTCCCGCTGTAACTCGCATCATGTCATTTTACGCCTGATTTTATTTCGAGCAGCTCGCATCGGTGCGGATAGCTCGCATCGTGCGAGTACTCGACTCGACTCGCACAATCGAGCCGAGCTAAGCTCAACCAGAGTTGGGCAAAATGTTTATCTAAATAAAAATTTCGAGTAACGAATAAAAGATAAAAAAATTTTTATTTCCTTTTGGTATGTGTTGTGGTTTGGGTGTTCAGTAAAGGATTCACCCAATATAACAATAACCATTTATTAAATAAGCAACAAAAACTCAACGACGTAACAAGGAACAAAGAAAATGAAATAACAATGAAACAAGAACTACGGATAAACGACTATACGAACAACTGACGGCGAATGACGACTTCTCACAACGACTGACTGACTTGAACTGACTGACTGACTGACCGACCCTGTCATCCGTCAGAATCCGCGCTTATATCCTCCAGGAATTTCCTTCGAACAAGAAAACTTCTGGAGTGGGGATGTCGCTTCCTGTACGTGCCCCTTGGAGAAAGTTCGTGTCCTTGCACCGAACATCCGTGTCCTGGCGAAAGTCAAGGGTTGGCGGCCAAATGTGCACGCCAAGGAAAAACCCCGAACCTGGTCGCCAAATGTGCACCCCAGGTAGGAACAGACTTCCGGCGACTAAGTGTGCGCTCGGGAAGAGCTTGGGCCTGGCGACCAAGTGCGTCCAAGGTCCCAGCCCGCAGACGACGCTCCTACCTGGGTCCGATCAACCCTTCTCCAAGGGGTCCGCCACATTACTTGAATATTGTATTTATTCTTTTTTTTTATTCTATAACTATTACAGAATATATTTTGTTGAATAATCATTATTTTATAAATATCGCAAGAAGTTCCAAATTAATTAATTACACCTATAAATTATCGATTATAAAATAATGATTACAATGGTGAACAATATGGAAAATAAGAAGGCAATAAGAGTGTAATGAAATTATACAATAAAAGATAATTATTTTCATTCTACGCATTATACGTTTATTTATTGCCTCTGTCACTGACGTTTTTTCCATAATTCACGAGCAAATGTTCTTTTAGTTCCACAACCGACGACAGTATCTCGACATTAGGGCCGTTACCGACCGCTCCCAGCACCCACCTGGCACCCACTTTGAGACTCGCAGTTTAACACGGGGGCTGGCAGTCTTTATATATATATATATATATATATATATAAAGTGGGTGCACTGATCCACCGACCAGATATATATAAAGACTGACAGCCTTACGGGAGAATGTGTCGCTCGAAAAATACGGTGTTGTCTACCGCTCTCTAGGATAGATTTTGGCTGGAGTAAGAAACAGAAGGCCAACGACGGTATCTCGTCGGTGCAGAAGACCACTAAGGAACTTCTCGTCGCTGAGAAGGTGAATCATCACGGACCCATATCGATTATCAAATGTTACATTCTCCGACAAACGTATTCAAATTAAAAAGATATTTTTTTTTAGTGTTGCTTTTTAAGATCTAAAATATTAAAAGTAAAACTAATATCAAGGACGAAAAATTCGTCAAAATATTTTACGTAAGAAATTATTAAAGCATAATTTTAGGAAAATCAATTTCTACTTCCATATGAGATACCTTAATTTGTAATTTAAAAATATTTCATGAACAAGCATTATTTCCTTACACTTTTTTTTTATAGATAACTGTTCCAAGAATCGATCTGTGGGAACAGAAATATGTTGAAAACCAGAGTAGCGTTTATTTAACGTACTATTCCGAATAGTATAGAGTTTGAGAGAGAATCACGTGGATGAATTAATATAATATAAAATAATATAATTGTAGAAGCAAAGATGGGCAAATTTTTATTGAAATAGACATTTCAAACAGCGAATAAAAGATAAAAAATGATTTGTTACGCGTCAAATAAAAATAATTATGTTATCTCTATTCCGCACGTAATGAATTTATTCGACGAATAAAGATTTTTTTATAAAGACCGACCAACAGCCTACAATGTAAGCAGATGGAGAATCCAACATTATTGGCAATTTATGCTTTTATGTTTTTAATCAGAACAATATTGTTAATACGAATGAGTTGTAGAGCTCATCCCGATCAAAATGAGTCTAAACACGACATCATTTGGACTGTCTTTAATGAGATTGTAATTTTTATCGTAACATTACGTATCAGTGAAACTTGGTCGATTACACCCGAATTTGATCTCATTTTCATCAGGAAAATCCCCTCCATTCGCTCGTCACAATTTCATGAGGATATATTGCACAATCTAAAAGTTTAAACTTTCATTCGTGCGCGATTCTCCATCCGTTTACATTGTATGTCGTCTGTCGTCGCTGGGTCTTTGAAGCTCGGCACTCGGCAAAAGTTATTCGAGCATTTATTTGAAGCCTTCGGATAAAAGATACAGATGAAAGATGAAAAAATTTCTCGTAGTTTGAATAAATCCGCTTCGAATAAAAAAAAGTATCTTTATTCGTCGGATAAATTCTCGTCGAATAAAATTATTTATTCGATACTCGTCGAATAAAGATACCTTTTTCATTCGAACCTTCGAATAACGAATAAAGATGAAGTATCTTTTATTCGAATCGTTATTTAAATAATTTTTATCTAATAATGCCCAACTCTGGGCACACCAAAATGACTGGCATTCAAAAGGAGAGAATATGCGTCTACGATATAATGTTGCACGGAGAAGCGGACAGCGAAACTCGAGAAACGTCATCCCCGAGGAGTGGACCACACATTGTCGGCTATATCGGTGTGAGACCAGAAGACCACTACTAATCCAATCACAAAGCTTCTTTATTTTTCGTTATTTTTTTTTTTAACTTTTACCAACATATTCGTGACATTTTTCTGATTAAAATGAAACTTAATATGATATAATTCCGATGATAATTACTTGTGTAATGAACGATTGATGTTTCGGACGCGAAGAAGGACAGCGTATGGGAAAGAAAGAGCCGCGGAGAGTCGAAGCGTTCGGAAAAGATGAAAGACTGGCGTGAGCTCAGGCCTTTAAATAAAAAAATAAACTTTTTCATTATTAATTATTTTTCTATCGGACTTTCACCAACATACTCGTGGCATTTTTCTAAGGAAAACGGTACCAAATATGACAAAATTCCGATGATATTTACTTGTGTAATGAACGACGGAAGTTTCGGACGCAAAGAAGGACAGCATATGAAAAGAAAGAGACGCGGCGAGTCCTTCCCGCCTCGAGTTCGACAGCTTGGTTTTCGCCGCGGACAAATAGATGTGGTTACTAATGTATATGTATTGACAATTACTCACAGAAAGTTAAATTTAACAATACAATTAATGATTATACATAAAGTTTATTGCTGATAAAATATAAAGAATATTAAATGTAAAGAAACAATTCTATAAGGTATAAAAAATAGCAATCAATACAATTATAATTAAAACTTAAAATGACAGACACTTTTCAAAACTTTTATCTGTACCTCTATGTTAGGGATACAGAAGCTGAAAATTTCATCGAAATCGGTTGACGGAGAAAAAAACAACGTGCATTGCAAGATATAAGAATCTGTGTATCTGTGTGTCTGTACAAATAGCAATAATACTGCCACCAAATAGCTTTATATGGATAAGATCCGTCGAAAGTTAGTTTCATTACATAACACTTTTATTTCGTTACTACCTTTACTTGAATAATTGCAGTCCAGCATTAGAAGTGGTATTATCGGTTAAATAAGTAAAAAAATAATTTTCTGTGTTTGTTACTACGGATCACAATAAGAACGATTGAATTTTGTCATTACTTGAATATTGTATTTATTCTTTTTTTTTATTCTATAACTATTACAGAATATATTTTGTTGAATAATCATTATTTTATAAATATCGCAATAAGTTCCAAATTAATTAATTTCACCTATAAACTATCGATTATAAAATAATGATTACAATGGTGCACAATATGGAAAATAAGAAGGCAATAATAGTGTAATGAAATTATACAATAAAAAATAATTATTCTCATTCTACGCATTATCCGTTTATTTATTGCCTATGTCACTGACGTTTCTTCCGTAATTCACGAGCAAATGTTCTATTTAGGTAGCGAGCGCGGCATGTTTAGCGATGTTGGTATTTGAGATCAGTGATAGTTCCACCTTCTTAGTTCCACAACCGACGAGAGTATCTCGACATTGGGGCCGTTACCGACCGATCCCAGCACCCACCTGGCACTAGGCCTGCAGCCAAGCTCGCATATGCGAGCCGAGCTCGGGTCCAGTCGAGCCGGGACTCGCTTTTCGAGTCGAGTCGAGTACTCGCACGATGCGAGCTGCTCGCAACGAAGCGAACGGCTCGAAATAAAATCAGGCGTAAAATGACATGATGCGAGTTACAGCAGGAAGATCAGCACATTGATATTATCAAGCATTTTAGTATATTGACAATGCTAAATGTTTGCGATGTTTTATTATATATTTTGATAGTGAAATGTTGATTCAGAATTTGTATAACCCTTATTGAAAATAATTATGCAATAACAACTATTTCCTAGATTTATGTAAATAACTAGATGTGATCTGTAAAGAACGGTATTTTATATATTCCTTTATATTATACTCCGGTTCACTGTACAGTCGTAAAAATGTGTTGTCGCAAAATTGTTTATAATGTTGAAAATTAACGTGAAACCAAGTTGGAAGTTGGAAGTTCCAACAGCCTGTCATTCGGTACTGTGCAAGTATAGGTGATAAGATTTAAAAGGGCATAGCCGATTAAGATGGTCAAAACAATTGGAACCGCAAAAAGATTCCATTTCAAACAGTATTGATTTCTTGATTTTCTGGAAATGACAGACGTAGAGTTCAAAATTCTTTTCACGGAATCTTACCAATTTTCACAAGCAATTTCATATCTGGCGGAAATCGTAGACGAACACAATAATATAAATATTCATTGCCTAATCAATGTTACTTCAATATTTTTAAAACATTAAAAAAATATTGTTAAAATCACATGAATAAATAATATAAGAAATTGAAAAAATAAAGATGATGTATGGGAAAAAACATTTACCACCGACGGGATAAGAACCCCAGCGTATCCGCTCCTTAGTTCGACACACGTCCGGCGATGTTACAAAACTTTACGAACATTCTGGTATATATCACACAAAATACAATTTATTCTTTCTCTAAAATCACATTTCTTAGGTCAAAGAATTACTTGTTTCAATTTAATAATGCTAAAAATTACTTAATATATAGCTGCGATAAAACCAACAAGTGTAACTTTCCTCCTAATAGCAAAAACGTCGAAAAAATTCGGTTTTTATTGTTTTTTGACGATGATGTCCCACAACAAAAAATCTAAAAAAAATTGACGACACTGCCTGTTATAGTACTTTAACAAGGAACTAAACAGTAGAATAGCATTTTTCCGATTTTTTGGAGGTTTTTCATTTTTTTTACGACCACAGTTTGTAACAAAAAAATCAGAAAGTTTAAACTTTCATACGTGCGCGATTCTCCATCCGTTTACATTGTATGTCGTCTGTCGTCGCTGGGTCTTTGAAGCTCGGCACTCGGCAAAAGTTATTCGAGCATTTATTTGAAGCCTTCGAATAAATGATACAGATGAAAGATGAAAAAATTTCTCGTAGTTTGAATAAATCAAATAATACTGCCACCAAATAGCTTTATATGGATAAGATCCGTCGAAAGTTAGTTTCATTACATAACACTTTTATTTCGTTACTACCTTTACTTGAATAATTGCAGTCCAGCATTAGAAGTGGTATTATCGGTTAAATAAGTAAAAAAAAATAATTTTCTGTGTTTGTTACTACGGATCACAATAAGAACGATTGAATTTTGTCATTACTTGAATATTGTATTTATTCTTTTTTTTTTCATTCTATAACTATTACAGAATATATTTTGTTGAATAATCATTATTTTATAAATATCGCAATAAGTTCCAAATTAATTAATTACACCTATAAACTATCGATTATAAAACAATGATTACAATGGTGAATAATATGGAAAATAAGAAGGCAATAATAGTGTAATGAAATTATACAATAAAAAATAATTATTTTCATTCTACGCATTATCCGTTTATTTATTGCCTATGTCACTGACGTTTCTTCCGTAATTCACGAGCAAATGTTCTATTTAGGTAGCGAGCGCGGCATGTTTAGCGATGTTGGTATTTGAGATCAGTGATAGTTCCACTTTCTTAGTTCCACAACCGACGAGAGTATCTCGACATTGGGGCCGTTACCGACCGATCCCAGCACCCACCTGGCACTAGGCCTGCAGCCAAGCTCGCATATGCGAGCCGAGCTCGGGTCCAGTCGAGCCGGGACTCGCTTTTCGAGTCGAGTCGAGTACTCGCACGATGCGAGCTGCTCGCAACGAAGCGAACGGCTCGAAATAAAATCAGGCGTAAAATGACATGATGCGAGTTACAGCAGGAAGATCAGCACATTGATATTATCAAGCATTTTAGTATATTGACAATGCTAAATGTTTGCGATGTTTTATTATATATTTTGATAGTGAAATGTTGATTCAGAATTTGTATAACCCTTATTGAAAATAATTATGCAATAACAACTATTTAGATTTATGTAAATAACTAGATGTGATCTGTAAAGAACGGTATTTTATATATTCCTTTATATTATACTCCGGTTCACTGTACAGTCGTAAAAATGTGTTGTCGCAAAATTGTTTATAATGTTGAAAATTAACGTGAAACCAAGTTGGAAGTTGGAAGTTCCAACAGCCTGTCATTCGGTACTGTGCAAGTATAGGTGATAAGATTTAAAAGGGCATAGCCGATTAAGATGGTCAAAACAATTGGAACCGCAAAAAGATTCCATTTCAAACAGTATTGATTTCTTGATTTTCTGGAAATGACAGACGTAGATTTCAAAATTCTTTTCACGGAATCTTACCAATTTTCACAAGCAATTTCATATCTGGCGGAAATCGTAGACGAACACAATAATATAAATATTCATTGCCTAATCAATGTTACTTCAATATTTTTAAAACATTAAAAAAATATTGTTAAAATCACATGAATAAATAATATAAGAAATTGAAAAAATAAAGATGATGTATGGGAAAAAACATTTACCACCGACGGGATAAGAACCCCAGCGTATCCGCTCCTTAGTTCGACACACGTCCGGCGATGTTACAAAACTTTACGAACATTCTGGTATATATCACACAAAATACAATTTATTCTTTCTCTTAAATCACATTTCTTAGGTCAAAGAATTACTTGTTTCAATTTAATAATGCTAAAAATTACTTAATATATAGCTGCGATAAAACCAACAAGTGTAACTTTCCTCCTAATAGCAAAAACGTCGAAAAAATTCGGTTTTTATTGTTTTTTGACGATGATGTCCCACAACAAAAAATCTAAAAAAAATTGACGACACTGCCTGTTATAGTACTTTAACAAGGAACTAAACAGTAGAATAGCATGTTTTCAAATTTTTGAGAAATCTGCATTTTTCCGATTTTTTGGAGGTTTTTCATTTTTTTTACGACCACAGTTTGTAACAAAAAAATCAGAAAGTTTAAACTTTCATACGTGCGCGATTCTCCATCCGTTTACATTGTATGTCGTCTGTCGTCGCTGGGTCTTTGAAGCTCGGCACTCGGCAAAAGTTATTCGAGCATTTATTTGAAGCCTTCGAATAAATGATACAGATGAAAGATGAAAAAATTTCTCGTAGTTTGAATAAATCAAATAATACTGCCACCAAATAGCTTTATATGGATAAGATCCGTCGAAAGTTAGTTTCATTACATAACACTTTTATTTCGTTACTACCTTTACTTGAATAATTGCAGTCCAGCATTAGAAGTGGTATTATCGGTTAAATAAGTAAAAAAATAATTTTCTGTGTTTGTTACTACGGATCACAATAAGAACGATTGAATTTTGTCATTACTTGAATATTGTATTTATTCTTTTTTTTTTTATTCTATAACTATTACAGAATATATTTTGTTGAATAATCATTATTTTATAAATATCGCAATAAGTTCCAAATTAATTAATTTCACCTATAAACTATCGATTATAAAACAATGATTACAATGGTGAATAATATGGAAAATAAGAAGGCAATAATAGTGTAATGAAATTATACAATAAAAAATAATTATTCTCATTCTACGCATTATCCGTTTATTTATTGCCTATGTCACTGACGTTTCTTCCGTAATTCACGAGCAAATGTTCTATTTAGGTAGCGAGCGCGGCATGTTTAGCGATGTTGGTATTTGAGATCAGTGATAGTTCCACTTTCTTAGTTCCACCACCGACGAGAGTATCTCGACATTGGGGCCGTTACCGACCGATCCCAGCACCCACCTGGCACTAGGCCTGCAGCCACGCTCGCATATGCGAGCCGAGCTCGGGTCCAGTCGAGCCGGGACTCGCTTTTCGAGTCGAGTCGAGTACTCGCACGATGCGAGCTGCTCGCAACGAAGCGAACGGCTCGAAATAAAATCAGGCGTAA
>NW_027489928.1:0-19501 GCF_050948215.1 Halictus rubicundus | reverse complement strand
TCTAGTAATATTATGGTATATTCTGGTATATTCTAGTATATTCTGGTATATTCTGGTATATTCTAGTATATTCTCCAATATTCTTCTATATTCTAGTAATATTATGGTATATTCTGGTATGTTCTCCTATATTCTAGTAATATTATCGTATATTCTCGTATATTCTTCTATATTCGAGTAATATTATGGTATATTCTGGTATATTCAAGTATATTCTGGTATATTCTGGTATATTCTAGTATATTCTAGTATATTCAGGTATATTCTCGTATATTCTTCTATATTCGAGTAATATTATGGTATATTATGGTATATTCTGGTATATTCAAGTATATTCTGGTATATTCTGCTATATTCTAGTATATTCTCCAATATTCTTCTATATTCTAGTAATATTATGGTATATTCTGGTATATTCTCCTATATTCTAGTAATATTATCGTATATTCTCGTATATTCTTCTATATTCGAGTAATATTATGGTATATTCTGGTATATTCAAGTATATTCTGGTATATTCTGCTATATTCTAGTATATTCTCGTATATTCTTCTATATTCTAGTAATATTATGGTATATTCTGGCATATTCTTCTACATTCTAGTATATTCAGGTATATTCTCGTATATTTTTCTATATTCTAGTAATATTATGGTATATTCTGGCATATTCTGCTATATTCTCGTATATTCTTCTATATTCTAGTAATATTATAGTATATTCTGGTATATTCTGCTATATTCTGCTATATTCTAGTATATTCATTTATATTCTCGTACATTCTTCTATATTCTAGTAATATTATGGTATATTCTGGCATATTCTGCTATATTCTCGTATATTCTATTATATTCTGCTATATTCTAGTATATTCAGGTATATTCGCGTATATTCTTCTATATTCTAGAAATATTATGGTATATTATGGCATATTCTGGTATATTATGCTATATTCTAGTATATTCTGGTATATTCTCGTATATTCTTCTATATTCTAGTAATATTATGGTATATTCTGGTATATTCTTCTATATTCTAGTAATATCATGGTATATTCTCATATATTCTTCTATATTCTAGTAATATTATGGTATATTCTGGAATATTCTGGTATATTATGCTATATTCTAGTATATTCTGGTATATTCTCGTATATTCTTCCATATTCGATTAATATTATGGTATATTCTGGTATATTCAAGTATATTCTGGTATATTCTCCTATATTCTAGTATATTCAGGTATATTCTCGTATATTCTTCTATATTCTAGTAATATTATGGTATATTCTGGTATATTCTTCTATATTCTAGTAATATTATGGTATATTCTGGTATATTCTTCCATATTCGAGTAATATAATGGTATATTCTGGTATATTCTAGTATATTCTGGTATATTCTGCTATATTCTAGTATATTCTCCAATATTCTTCTATATTCTAGTAATATTATGGTATATTCTGTTGTGTTCTCCTATATTCTAGTAATATTATCGTATATTCTCGTATATTCTTCTATATTCGAGTAATGTTATGGTATATTCTGGTATATTCTCCTATATTCTAGTAATATTATCGTATATTCTCGTATATTCTTCTATATTCGAGTAATATTATGTTATATTCTGGTATATTCAAGTATATTCTGGTATATTCAGGTATATTCTCGTATATTCTTGTATATTCTATTAATATTATGGTATGTACTGGTATATTATGCTATATTCTAGTATATTCTGGTATATTCTCGTGTATTCTTCTATATTCTAGTAATATTATGGTATATTCTGGAATATTCTGGTATATTATGCTATATTCTAGTATATTCTGGTATATTCTCGTATATTCTTCTATATTCT
This sequence comes from Halictus rubicundus, assembly GCF_050948215.1. Classification (NCBI taxonomy): domain Eukaryota; kingdom Metazoa; phylum Arthropoda; class Insecta; order Hymenoptera; family Halictidae; genus Halictus; species Halictus rubicundus. The sequence continues at coordinate 17,641 of NW_027489928.1, read as the reverse complement.
AGTAATATTGTGGTCTATTCTGGAATATTCTGGTATATTATGCTATATTCTAGTATATTCTGGTATATTCTCGTATATTCTTCTATATTCTAGTAATATTATGGTATATTCTTCTATATTCTAGTAATATTATGGTATATTCTGGTATATTCTAGTATATTCTGGTATATTCTGGTATATTCTAGTATATTCTCCAATATTCTTCTATATTCTAGTAATATTATGGTATATTCTGGTATATTCTTCTATATTCTAGTAATATTATGGTATATTCTGGTATATTCTTCTATATTCTAGTAATATTATGGTATATTCTTCTATATTCTAGTAATATTATGGTATATTCTGGTATATTCTAGTATATTCTGGTATATTCTGGTATATTCTAGTATATTCTCCAATATTCTTCTATATTCTAGTAATATTATGGTATATTCTGGTATGTTCTCCTATATTCTAGTAATATTATCGTATATTCTCGTATATTCTTCTATATTCGAGTAATATTATGGTATATTCTGGTATATTCAAGTATATTCTGGTATATTCTGGTATATTCTAGTATATTCTAGTATATTCAGGTATATTCTCGTATATTCTTCTTTATTTTCGAGTAATATTATGGTATATTCTGGTATATTCTGGTATATTCTAGTATATTCAGGTATATTCTCGTATATTCTTTTATATTCTAGTAATATTATGGTATATTCTGGTATATTCTGGTATATTCTGCTATATTCTAGTAATATCATGGTATATTCTCATATATTCTTCTATATTCTAGTAATATTATGGTATATTCTGGAATATTCTAGTATATTCTGGTATATTCTGCTATATTCTAGTATATTCTCCAATATTCTTCTATATTCTAGTAATATTATGGTATATTCTGGTGTGTTCTCCTATATTCTAGTAATATTATCGTATATCCTCGTATATTCTTCTATATTCGAGTAATATTATGGTATATTCTGGTATATTCAAGTATATTCTTGTATATTCTAGTAATATTATGGTATATTCTGGTATATTCAAGTATATTCTGGTATATTCTGCTATATTCTAGTATATTCTCCAATATTCTTCTATATTCTAGTAATATTATGCTATATTCTGGTATGTTCTCCTATATTCTAGTAATATTATCGTATATTCTCGTATATTCTTCTATATTCGAGTAATATTATGGTATATTCTTGTATATTCAAGTATATTCTGGTATATTCTGGTATATTCTAGTATATTCTAGTATATTCAGGTATATTCTCGTATATTGTTCTATATTCGAGTAATATTATGGTATATTCTGGCATATTCTGCTATATTCTAGTATATTCAGGTATATTCTCGTATATTATTCTATATTCTAGTAATATTATGGTATATTCTGGTATATTCTGGTATATTCTGGTATATTCTGCTATATTCTAGTAATATTATGGTATATTCTGGTATATTCTAGTATATTCTGGTATATTCTGGTATATTCTAGTATATTCTCCAATATTCTTCTATATTCTAGTAATATTATGGTATATTCTGGTATGTTCTCCTATATTCTAGTAATATTATCGTATATTCTCGTATATTCTTCTATATTCGAGTAATATTATGGTATATTCTGGTATATTCAAGTATATTCTGGTATATTCTGGTATATTCTAGTATATTCTAGTATATTCAGGTATATTCTCGTATATTCTTCTATATTCGAGTAATATTATGGTATATTATGGTATATTCTGGTATATTCAAGTATATTCTGGTATATTCTGCTATATTCTAGTATATTCTCCAATATTCTTCTATATTCTAGTAATATTATGGTATATTCTGGTATATTCTCCTATATTCTAGTAATATTATCGTATATTCTCGTATATTCTTCTATATTCGAGTAATATTGTGGTATATTCTGGTATATTCAAGTATATTCTGGTATATTCTGCTATATTCTAGTATATTATAGTATATTCAGGTATATTCTCGTATATTCTTCTATATTCTAGTAATATTATGGTATATTCTGGCATATTCTTCTATATTCTAGTATATTCAGGTATATTCTGGTATATTTTTCTATATTCTAGTAATATTATGGTATATTCTGGCATATTCTGCTATATTCTCGTATATTCTTCTATATTCTAGTAATATTATGGTATATTCTAGTATATTCTGGTATATTCTCGTATATTCTTCTATATTCTAGTAATATTATGGTATATTCTGGAATATTCTGGTATATTATGCTATATTCTAGTATATTCTGGTATATTCTCGTATATTCTTCTATATTCTAGTAATATTATGGTATATTCTGGTATATTCTAGTATATTCTGGTATATTCTGGTATATTCTAGTATATTCTCCAATATTCTTCTATATTCTAGTAATATTATGGTATATTCTGGTATGTTCTCCTATATTCTAGTAATATTATCGTATATTCTCGTATATTCGTCTATATTCGAGTAATATTATGGTATATTCTGGTATATTCAAGTATATTCTGGTATATTCTGGTATATTCTAGTATATTCTAGTATATTCAGGTATATTCTCGTATATTCTTCTATATTCGAGTAATATTATGGTATATTATGGTATATTCTGGTATATTCTGGTATATTCTGGTATATTCTAGTATATTCAGGTATATTCTCGTATATTCTTTTATATTCTAGTAATATTATGGTATATTCTGGTATATTCTGGTATATTCTGCTATATTCTAGTAATATCATGGTATATTCTCATATATTCTTCTATATTCTAGTAATATTATGGTATATTCTGGAATATTCTAGTATATTCTGGTATATTCTGCTATATTCTAGTATATTCTCCAATATTCTTCTATATTCTAGTAATATTATGGTATATTCTGGTGTGTTCTCCTATATTCTAGTAATATTATCGTATATTCTCGTATATTCTTCTATATTCGAGTAATATTATGGTATATTCTGGTATATTCAAGTATATTCTTGTATATTCTAGTAATATTATGGTATATTCTGGTATATTCTAGTATATTCTGGTATATTCTGGTATATTCTAGTATATTCTCCAATATTCTTCTATATTCTAGTAATATTATGGTATATTCTGGTATGTTCTCCTATATTCTAGTAATATTATCGTATATTCTCGTATATTCTTCTATATTCGAGTAATATTATGGTATATTCTGGTATATTCAAGTATATTCTGGTATATTCTGGTATATTCTAGTATATTGGCTGACCTGAAGGGGAAGAATCTTCCGGACAACCCTCACCGGTGGAGGAGGAAGTCTCCACCCACAAGTCAAACCAGGAAAGTTGGAAAAAAAACGAATTGCAGGACCCCGGAACAGCCCGAGTATTTAGCCAAGTGGCTTGCGACGAATTTATTGCCCCTTAACTTGGGTCCGGTGACGACGGTTAAGGGGCACGCGCACGTGTGAATCCGAGACCTCCGGTACATTGCGGGTGGTACGCGGAGCGAGGATTTCCCGGATTGAACCTTTATGGCCACTTTCCAATGCCATCAGCTAAAAAACCCTCGAGGACCGTGCGTACGGCCACTCGAGAATTAGCATTCTTCTAGTTTTCGAAGGATGGCTAGAAATCGGAGAAAGGCATAATTTATGGCTTTCAGCTTTAATTCTACGCAGCTGTTGCCTCGCGACGATTGACTAAATCTAAAGATAAATCTCGGTGGGACTGAACATGCTCCCCCCGTTGAACTATACGCATAGTTCAATAAAACTAGTCGGATTATCCTAATAATGTAGCGCGAATAAGAAAAAGAATACAATAAGATATAGGATAGAACGAATAAAATATGAAACCGCAATAGAATGTAATTACGGGAATAAACGCTAGACGAGTACTAATATAATTCGAGTAAACACAAATTCTTACCGCTGTTATAACTACATATAATATAGAATCAGGTAATTATATACGAACGAGTGGTAACGTAAATAAAAATGAAAATTAATAATCGTGACGCAATTGTCCATGAACGAGTTCGAAATTTTTAACAAGTATCGCAAGCAATCGGAAGGGGGGCGAGTTGCTTCACATTTCGTTTATATACACCATTACTGGTTTTAACCGTAACTGCACGTGTGACGTTGTCGATGCCGGGGTGGATCTCCAAGATTCTTCCAAGATGCCACTGGAGTGGAGGCAGGTGATCGTCCTTCAGGATGACAACCGTGCCTTCCTTGATGTCGTGGGATCCCTTCATCCACTTGGTCCGTGTTTGTAGCTGGTGGATGTATTCCTTGGACCACCTGGTCCAGAAGTCCTGTTTGACTTTTTGTATATGCTGCCAGTTTGACAGCCGATTGCTCGGACTTGCGGTGAAGTCAGCTTCAGGTACACTCGTTATCGCGGTACCAATAAGGAAATGGGCAGGAGTCAATGCTACAGGATCATTTGGATCGGAAGAAAGAGGAGTCAATGGTCGGGAATTTAAAATTCCCTCGATTTCGGTTACGAACGTGGCAAATTGTTCATACGTAAAAAGTTGATCACCGACAACACGCTTTAAGTGATGTTTGAACGACTTAACAGCTGCTTCCCAGAGTCCGCCGAAGTGAGGAGACAAGGCAGGCATAAAATGCCATGAAATCTTTTTGTCAGTGACAAATCGATTGACCTTCTCATCCTCTCGCAGAACTCTGTGAAGTTCGTTCAATTCGTTGTTGGCACCGACGAAATTAGTACCATTATCAGAATAGATGTTACTGCAAATACCCCTCCTCGCGATGAATCTTTTCAAGGCTGCTAAAAAGGCGTCCGTGGTTAGATCGCCCACCACTTCTAAATGAACTGCCTTGGTAGAAAAGCAGATAAACACCGCAACGTAAACTTTAACGCGCGTCCGATTTCGATGACGACGTTCTTTGATAAAAAACGGCCCGCAGTAGTCCGTTCCAACATTTGAAAACGGTCTAGATTCGGTAATACGAGTGGTAGGCAAATTACCCATCAGGTAGTTTGTCATTGGTGGGCTGAATCTAAAGCATTTGATGCAATTCCGGATTATTTTCCTGGTAGTATTTTTACCATCGATTGGCCAGTATGTTTGTCGAACGTTATACAAAGTTGACGTCAAACCGGAATGACAATTTCGAATATGAATGTTGCGGATTATTAAGTCGGTGATGTGATGACCCTTTGGCAAAAGTATCGGGTGTTTTTTGTCATATTCTAGATTAGAATATTGCAGTCGACCGCCTACGCGAAGTATACCCTGCTCGTCGATGAACGGGTTTAGCGACAATAATTTGCTCTTGGAATTTAAACCGATTTTTGATTTAAGAGCTGCGATCTCTTCAGAAAAAGCGTGTGCCTGAGTTGAACTGATTATTATATTATTAGCGCGTTCCAATTCCTGTATGGAAATGGGTCCAGTTTTTCGATTTGCCGGACGAAATCGTAAACAATAAGAAATGATTCGGCGTAGGCGGTCTATGCACGAATACCGTAATAATAGATCGAATGGCTGAGCACTGGTGACTGTAAAACATTGTATGTTGCGCATTTCAGGCGTTTCTGAAGGAGGCTCAAAGCAAGATGTTGGCCATAACGATTCGTCAGTTGCAAGCCAATCTGGCCCGTAGCGCCAGATTTTGTTGCTTGTCAGACTGCTGGGAGTTGTGCCGCGTGATAACAGGTCCGCGGGATTATCGGATGACCGAATATGTCGCCATGCTAATATGTTTGTCTTCGTCTGAATTTCCGCAACTCGGTTAGCTACGAAAGTCTTTAATACATTAGGTTGTTTATGCAACCAATGGAGAACTATAGTTGAGTCTGTCCACAAAATCGTCTCGTGTATTTTGTGGTTCAGACATCTCGTGATCGAATCGTAAAGTGACGAAAGGAGGACAGCCCCGTAAAGCTCCAGACGAGCCAAACTTATGGTCTTTAAAGGTGCAACGCGTGATTTTGCACAAAGAAGTCGTACCCTTATATTCCCCGATACGTCAAGGGACCGAATATATATGCAAGCTCCGTATGCACGCTCGCTTGCATCGCAGAAGCCATGCAGCTCTAGTCGTTGTACCGATGTTTGAGAAACATGTCGCTCAAACTTTAAATTTTCTAATAAGTTGAGCTCTTCTTGATAATTTGACCATTCAGTCTGGATGCTCATAGGCAGCGATTCGTCCCAATCGACCTTCAATTGCCACAACCGTTGCATTAGCATCTTTGCAACGACTGTGACTGGACCGAGTAAACCTAACGGGTCAAAAATCTTCGCGATCGTTGAAAGAATTGTGCGTTTCGTATGTGTATGTCGCGGCGTCACGTGAACTTGATAATTTATTGAGTCGTCTTTCGGATCCCATGCAATGCCTAATGTTTTTACCGTTGTATCGCCGAAGAATTTTGGATGTATGTCTTCTTCGGACAGCCCGGATAAGAGGTTCGGGTCGTTTGATACCCACTGACGAATGTTTAAACATCCTCGTTTTAGGACTCGAATAACTTCGTTTCGTAATTTTAATGTTTCGTAGTAATCATCCGTGCCGGTTAGAAGATCGTCTACGTAGACATCCTTGGAGATAACCTCGCAAGCCCTCGGGTAATGTTCGAATTCGTCAGATGCTAATTGTTGCAAACATCTAATGGCTAAATAGGGTGCGGCGGATAAACCGAATGTGATTGTGTTCAATTCAAATGTCGTAATTTCGTTTTTATGGTTTCTCCAAAGAATTCTTTGATATTGGCGATCTTCAGGACGTACAAGAAATTGGCGATACATTTTCTCAATGTCGCCCGATATTACATAGGCATGCATCCGAAATCGATTCAATAAAGTAAACAGGTCGTCTTGTATCGTCGGTCCTGTATGTAGCGAGTCGTTTAATGAAATCCCGGTGACTGATTTAGCCGAACCATCGAATACAACTCGACATTTTGTGGTCGAGCTGGTGGGTTTGATGACGGCGTGATGAGGCAAATAATAACCGTTCGTCTGATCAATATTTTTAACCTGACTCATGTGACCTAAATCAATGTATTCGTTCATGATTCTACTGTATTCGGTCTTGAGTTCCGAGTCGCGAGTAAGTTTTCGCTCCAAAGATGTAAAGCGATTTAGGGCTTGCGTACGGGATTCGCCGATTAGCTGCTTCTTCTCATTGAACGGAAGCGCTACTTGATATCGTCCAGATTTTAACCGTCTGAATGTTCGTTTAAAATGGGACTCGCATTCATTTTCCGATGGTGAAAGGTGCGAGTGATGCGGTCCCTCTTCAACCTCCCAAAATTTTTTCATATCAAAATCCACGTTTGTCAGCAAAGTTTTGTGTGATTCACGAATTGATGATACCGGTGCACTCCCCCCGATGATCCATCCGAATTGTGTCTTTTGCATTATCAGATCGGACTGATTTTTAGAACCAATCTCGATCTGACCTATGCTAAGACATGCTAAGGTTGTTCCGGTACCGATTAACATGTCTACATGTGACGGTCGATGAAAATGGGGATCAGCGAGTTGTACGTTTGATGGGATGTGCAATCTGGTTTTGTTAATTTGTCGATCGGGTAACTGACTGGATATACGTGGGATAATGAAAAAATTGAGAGTGCGGTTGAATCCGTTAATGCGCGATTTGACCTTTACTTGCAGTGTCTTGTTCGTAACCGTTTTAAGCTCGTTCAATACCTCAATGTTCACACGTTGTTCCCGAGTATTCAGATTTAATCTTTTGGCAAAAGCCTCTGTGATAAAATTCGCATTTGAACACGTGTCGAGTAACGCGCGACACTCGAGAGGCCGATCGTCACAGTCGAAGGCGTGTACAATTGCGGTGGTCATAAGATCATGTGTGGAACCGTCTGTTAATAAAGAAGTATGTTGGAACTTGTGTGAAACATCGAGATATTGAGCATGTCAAGAACTGCACCCGGGTTTCGGACTTTCCGCACGTTCTTCTCTGGTTTGAGGTCGTAGTTTCGAATCCTTGTGCAATCTGGTATTGTGTGGCAAGTTACATACTCTACATCTACTTGCATTGCACTGTTCAGCTGTGTGCCCCGGAGCTAAACAGTTCAGGCAATGCTTCGCGTGTTTTACTGCTTCGATTCGCTTATCAACAGTCATTTTGTCTAGTAATTTGCATTGAAAGGTTTTGTGATTCCCCTTTTGACAGATTGCACAAGTAGATTGTCGTGATGTAGTTGTCGCGAATGTCTGACGTCGAGTAAATTTAGGGGACGATGGTGGAGAATATCGGGTCCGAGTTCCCTGTTGCTGATGCACACGATTCGCTGTCTGAAGCCTTGTCACGGGTCTGCTAGAAACATTACCTTTCGGAGCCTGGGACACTGATTCGTCATCTCTCGATTGATGAGATGCGATATGTAGATATTTGAAAATGTCCGATAATTTTGGCATCTCGGTGTCCGAAAGGGTATGTTCCCACGCTTTACGAGTGTCTTTACCCATACGCGTAATTAGGGTACTAATGAGGAGGTCATTCGCGATGTCCTCCCATGTTCTCCCGAGAGCTTGAAGAGATCGTATATGCAGCTGCATATAGTTGACCAAATCTCGGATTGCTTCTGACGAATCGTTAGGCATGCTTGGGGTATCCCTCAATAAAGTCGCGTGTCGCAAAACTAATGCCCGTTTGTTGTCGTATATTTCGACTAAATGGTTCCACGCGATCTCGTAATTTTCGTCGCAAATTGTGAAAGCGCTGATCGCGGTTTCAGCCTTTTCTGTTAGTGACAGTTTTAAATAATTTAATTTTTGAACATTACTTAATCCGGACTGAGAATGGATCATCGTCAAGAATGCATCCTTGAAGGTGATCCACTTCTCTATTCGGCCATTGAATTTGGGTAAATCTATTTTCGGTAGCTTTACATTCATCTGTGCGGCCTTTGAATATGTTTGATTATCGGATGAATTGTCATTATGTAACTGTTTGTCCGGAATGTTCTTAAATGTTAATTGTACTTCTAACGCGGCCGCAAGAACGTCGTCGTATTGTTCAATTACTTCTTCGCGTTGTGCTTCTACTTTGTCGTATTCATTCGTCAGGAGCGCTAATTCATCCTGATTCTGGTTGAATTTATCGAATAATGCGCGCAAGCGATCGATTTTTCACCGAGTTTTATTTGTTCGCGAGTGGTGTTTTGAAATTTCTTTAAATAGTTCGCCAATGATATCATCTGAGCCTTGAAATAGCAGCCTTTTTGATTAATTGAACGTATTAATTGCTTTTCGCCCTGATCCTTATCCGTATTTGTTGATGCCATTGTTCAAACCGAATTTGGGAATGGAAAATCGAGTGAATAAAGGAAGGAAATGATGCGTGATTTATGAAACGAGTCTACCTTGGCTGAACTTCGTATCGTAGTCGTCAACGGCCGAGTGGGTGCAGGAGACGTCTGGATCCTCAGTAGACTGGATATCCTACTTCCTTCTTGTGGTCTTCGGGGTCGACAGCCAACACCAAACCTTAGGTCGGTGGATTCGTCTCTGGATGTCGTCTTCGGGTTTAATAGCCAACACCGAACCTTCGGTCGATGGATTCGTCTCTGCTGCTCTGTAGCTCTCCGTAGAACCGAGTTAATGGCACTTGTGGTCACAATAAGGAGCACGTAACGTTCTGTCTTTTAAATTCTTCACTTGTACCGCACTCCGAAATAGTCTCTGGATCCGGCTTGAAGGACCTTGAAATGTTTCGTTCGGGTTAAATATGTTTTTATTATAACGTAACAAATAACAATTGTTGCCTGCGGAATTAACTTTGGGCAACTGTTTCACGGAGCCAGTAGACTCTCGCGGTACAAGAAATAGGAAGAATTTCCGAGTAAAGAGTTTGTCTGATCGAGTAACTAACGAAGTCTAGTCGAACTTCTGTGTTCTCCGAGTAACGAGTCTAGTCTTTCTAACGAGTGACGAATGTAGTCTCACTTCTATGCGAGTCTCCGAGTAACGAGTCTAACTTCGGTTCGAGTCTAACCTCTGTTCGAGACTAACCTCTGTTCGAGTCTGTCTGTTCGAATCTAACTTCTGTTCGAGTCTATGTGATTCTCACTTCTGTCCCGGGGTCCGCTCGCTGGTCACCTCGGTGGTGCCGAGAAATCATCCCAATTTGGGGGAAAAGTCATTCTCATTCGCTGGCTGACCTGAAGGGGAAGAATCTTCCGGACAACCCTCACCGGTGGAGGAGGAAGTCTCCACCCACAATTCAAACCAGGAAAGTTGGAAAAAAAAACGAATTGCAGGACCCCGGAACAGCCCGAGTATTTAGCCAAGTGGCTTGCGACGAATTTATTGCCCCTTAACTTGGATCCGGTGACGACGGTTAAGGGGCACGCGCACGTGTGGCACAAGAGGGGTTGCGCTCTTGGCCTGGTCGACGCTTGAGCGGGCCATAAGGCCCGCTTTGTTCGAATCCGAGACCTCCGGTACATTGCGGGTGGTACGCGGAGCGAGGATTTCCCGGATTGAACCTTTATGGCCACTTTCCAATGCCATCAGCTAAAAAACCCTCGAGGACCGTGCGTACGGCCACTCGAGAATTAGCATTCTTCTAGCTTTCGAAGGATGGCTAGAAATCGGAGAAAGGCATAATTTATGGCTTTCAGCTTTAATTCTACGCAGGTGTTGCCTCGCGACGATTGACTAAATCTAAAGATAAATCTCGGTGGGACTGAACACTTCTATATTCGAGTAATATTATGGTATATTCTGGTATATTCAAGTATATTCTGGTATATTTTGCTATATTCTAGTATATTCTAGTATATTCAGGTATATTCTCGTATATTCTTCTGTATTCTAGTAATATTATGGTATATTCTGGCATATTCTGGTATATTATGCTATATTCTAGTATATTCTGGTATATTCTCGTATATTCTTCTATATTCGAGTAATATTATGGTATATTCTGGTATATTCAAGTATATTCTGGTATATTCTGCTATATTCTAGTAATATTGTGGTATATTCTGGCATATTCTGGTATATTATGCTATATTCTTGTATATTCTGGTATATTCTCGTATATTCTTCTATATTCTAGTAATATTATGGTATATTCTGGTATATTCTAGTATATTCTGGTATATTCTAGTATATTCTGGTATATTCTAGTATATTCAGGTATATTCAGGTATATTCTGGTATATTCAACAATATTCTAGTAATATTATGGTATATTCTGGTATATTCTTCTATATTCTATTAATATTATGGTATATTCTGGTATATTCTTCTATATTCTAGTAATATTATGGTATATTCTCGTATATTCTTCCATATTCGAGTAATATTATGGTATATTCTGGTATATTCTAGTATATTCTGCTATATTCTGCTATATTCTAGTATATTCTCCAATATTCTTCTATATTCTAGTAATATTATGGTATATTCTGGTGTGTTCTCCTATATTCTAGTAATATTATCGTATATTCTCGTATATTCTTCTATATTCGAGTAATATTATGGTATATTCTGGTATATTCAAGTATATTCTGGTATATTCTGCTGTATTTTAGTATATTCTAGTATATTCAGGTATATTCTCGTATATTCTTCTATATTCGAGTAATATTATGGTATATTATGGTATATTCTGGTATATTCTGGTATATTCTAGTATATTCAGGTATATTCTCGTATATTCTTCTATATTCTAGTAATATTATGGTATATTCAGGTATATTCAAGTATATTCTGGTATATTCTCCTATATTCTAGTATATTCTAGTATATTCAGGTATATTCTCGTATACTCTTCTATATTCTATTAATATTATGGTATATTCTGTCATATTCTGCTATATTCCAGTATATTCTAGTATATTCAGGTATATTCTCGTATATTCTGCTATATTCTAGTAATATTATGGTATATTCTGGAATATTCTGGTATATTATGCTATATTCTAGTATATTCTGGTATATTCTCGTATATTCTTCTATATTCGTGTAATATTATGGTATATTCTGGTATAATCTGGTATATTCTGGTATATTCAGGTATATTCTCGTATATTCTTCTATATTCTACTAATATTATGGTATATTCTGGTATATTCTGCTATATACTAGTATATTCAGGTATATTCGCGTATATTCTTCTATATTCTAGTAATATTATTATAATATTCTGGCATATTCTGATATATTATGCTATATTCTAGTATATTCTGGTATATTCTCGTATATTCTTCTATATTCTAGTAATATTATGGTATATTCTGGTATATTCTAGTATATTCTGGTATATTCTAGTATATTCAGGTATATTCAGGTATATTCTGGTATATTCTTCTATATTCTAGTAATATTATGGTATATTCTCGTATATTCTTCCATATTCGAGTAATATTATGGTATATTATGGTATATTCTTGTATATTCTGGTATATTCTGGTATATTCTAGTATATTCAGGTATATTCTCGTATATTCTTCTATATTCTAGTAATATAATGGTATATTCTGGTATATTCTGCTATATTCTAGTATATTCATTTATATTCTCGTATATTCTTCTATATACTAGTAATATTATGGTACATTCTGGCATATTCTGCTATATTCTAGTATATTCTGGTATATTCTCGTATATTCTTCTATATTCTAGTAATATTATGGTATATTCTGGCATATTCTGCTATATTCTCGTATATCCTGCTCTATTCTAGTAATATTATGGTACATTCTGGTATGTTCTCCTATATTCTAGAAATATTATCGTATATTCTCGTATATTCTTCTATATTCGAGTAATATTATGGTATATTCAGGTATATTCTCGTATATTCTTCTATATTCTAGTAATATTATGGTATATTCTGGTATATTCTGCTATATTCTGCTATATTCTAGTATATTCATTTATATTCTCGTATATTCGTCTATATTCTAGTAATATTATGGTATATTCTGGCATATTCTGCTACATTCTATTATATTCAGGTATATTCTCATATATTCTTGTATATTCTAGTAATATTATGGTATATACTGGCATATTCTGCTATATTCTCGTACATTCTGGTATATTCTGCTATATTCTAGTATATTCTGGTATATTCTCGTATATTCTTCTATATTCGAGTAATATTATGGTATATTCTGGTATATTCTGGTATATTCTGGTATATTCTAGTATATTCAGGTATATTCAGGTATATTCTGGTATATTCTTCTATATTCTAGTAATATTATGGTATATTCTGGTATATTCTTCTATATTCTAGTAATATTGTGGTATATTCTGGTATATTCTTCTATATTCTAGTAATATTATGGTATATTCTCGTATATTCTTCCATATTCGAGTAATATTATGGTATATTATGGTATATTCTTGTATATTCTGGTATATTCTGGTATATTCTAGTATATTCAGGTATATTCTCGTATATTCTTCTATATTCTAGTAATATAATGGTATATTCTGGTATATTCTGGTATATTCTAGTATATTCTTCTATATTCTAGTAATATTATGGTATATTCTGGCATATTCTGCTATATTCTCGTATATCCTGCTCTATTCTAGTAATATTATGGTATATTCTGGTATATTCTGCAATATTCTAGTATATTCATTTATATTCTCGTATATTCTTCTATATTCTAATAATATTATGGTATATTCTGGCATATTCTGCTATATTCTAGTATATTCAGGTATATTCTCGTATATTCTTCTATATTCTAGTAATATTATGGTATATTCTGGAATCTTCTGGTATATTATGCTATATTCTAGTATATTCTGGTATATTCTCGTATATTCTTCTATATTCGAGTAACATTATGGTATATTCTGGTATATTCAAGTATATTCTGGTATATTCTGCTATATTCTAGTATATTCAGGTATATTCTCGTATATTCTTCTATATTCTAGTAATATTATGGTATATTCTGGTATATTCTGCTATATTCTAGTATATTCATTTATATTCTCGTATATTCTTCTATATTCTAATAATATTATGGTATATTTTGGCATATTCTGCTATATTCTAGTAGATTGAGGTATATTCTCGTATATTCTTCTATATTCTAGTAATATTATGGTATATTCTGGCATATTCTGCTATATTCTCGTATATTCTATTATATTCTGCTATAGTCTAGTATATTCAGGTATATTCGCGTATATTCTTCTATATTCTAGTAATATTATGGTATATTCTCGTATATTCTTCCATATTCGAGTAATATTATGGTATATTCTGGTATATTCTGCTATATTCTAGTATATTCTCCAATATTCTTCTATATTCTAGTAATATTATGGTATATTCTGGTATGTTCTCCTATATTCTAGAAATATTATCGTATATTCTCGTATATTCTTCTATATTCGAGTAATATTATGGTATATTCTGGTATATTCAAGTATATTCTGGTATATTCTGCTATATTCTAGTATATTCTAGTATATTCAGGTATATTCTCGTATATTCTTCTATATTCGAGTAATATTATGGTATATTATGGTATATTCTGGTATATTCTGGTATATTCTGGTATATTCTGGTATATTCGAGTATATTCAGGTATATTCTCGTATATTCTTCTATATTCTAGTAATATTATGGTATATTCTGGTATATTCTGCTATATTCTGCTATATTCTAGTATATTCATTTATATTCTCGTATATTCGTCTATATTCTAGTAATATTATGGTATATTCTCGCATATTCTGCTACATTCTAGTATATTCAGGTATATTCTCATATATTCTTGTATATTCTAGTAATATTATGGTATATACTGGCATATTCTGCTATATTCTAGTATATTCTGGTATATTCTCGTATATTCTTCTATATTCGAGTAATATTATGGTATATTCTGGTATATTCTGGTATATTCTGGTATATTCTAGTATATTCAGGTATATTCTCGTATATTCTTCTATATTCTAGTAATATTATGGTATATTCTGGCATATTCTGCTATATTCTCGTATATCCTGCTCTATTCTAGTAATATTATGGTATATTCTGGTATATTCTGCTATATTCTAGTACATTCATTTATATTCTCGTATATTCTTCTATATTCTAGTAATATTATGGTATATTCTGGCATATTCTGCTATATTCTATTATATTCAGGTATATTCTCGTATATTCTTCTATATGCGTGTAATATTATGGTATATTCTGGTATATTCTGGTATATTCTGGTATATTCAGGTGTATTCTCGTATATTCGTCTATATTCTACTAATATTATGGTATATTCTGCTATATACTAGTATATTCAGGTATATTCGCGTATATTCTTCTATATTCTAGTAATATTATGGTATATTCTGGTATATTCTTCTATATTCTAGTAATATTGTGGTATATTCTGGTATATTCTTCTATATTCAAGTAATATTATGGTATATTCTCGTATATTCTTCCATATTCGAGTAATATTATGGTATATTATGGTATATTTTTGTATATTCTGGTATATTCTGGTATATTCTAGTATATTCAGGTATATTCTCGTATATTCTTCTATATTCTAGTAATATAATGGTATATTCTGGTATATTCTGGTATATTCTGCTATATTCTAGTATATTCATTTATATTCTCGTATATTCTTCTATATACTAGTAATATTATGGTACATTCTGGCATATTCTGCTATATTCTAGTATATTCTGGTATATTCTCGTATATTCTTCTATATTCTAGTAATATTATGGTATATTCTGGCATATTCTGCTATATTCTCGTATATCCTGCTCTATTCTAGTAATATTATGGTATATTCTGGTATATTCTGCTATATTCTAGTATATTCATTTATATTCTCGTATATTCTTCTATATTCTAATAATATTATGGTATATTCTGGCATATTCTGCTATATTCTAGTATATTCAGGTATATTCTCGTATATTCTTCTATATTCTAGTAATATTATGGTATATTCTGGTATGTTCTCCTATATTCTAGAAATATTATCGTATATTCTCGTATATTCTTCTATATTCGAGTAATATTATGGTATATTCAGGTATATTCTCGTATATTCTTCTATATTCTAGTAATATTATGGTATATTCTGGTATATTCTGCTATATTCTGCTATATTCTAGTATATTCATTTATATTCTCGTATATTCGTCTATATTCTAGTAATATTATGGTATATTCTGGCATATTCTGCTATATTCTCGTATATCCTGCTCTATTCTAGTAATATTATGGTATATTCTGGTATATTCTGCTATATTCTAGTATATTCATTTATATTCTCGTATATTCTTCTATATTCTAGTAATATTATCGTATATTCTGGCATATTCTGCTATATTCTATTATATTCAGGTATATTCTCGTATATTCTTCTATATTCGTGTAATATTATGGTATATTCTCTTATATTCTTCCATATTCGAGTAATATTATGGTATATTATGGTATATTCTTGTATATTCTGGTATATTCTAGTATATTCAGGTATATTCTCCGTATATTCTTCTATATTCTAGTAATATAATGGTATATTCTGGTATATTCTGGTATATTCTGCTATATTCTAGTATATTCATTTATATTCTCGTATATTCTTCTATATACTAGTAATATTATGGTACATTCTGGCATATTCTGCTATATTCTAGTATATTCTGGTATATTCTCGTATATTCTTCTATATTCTAGTAATATTATGGTATATTCTGGCATATTCTGCTATATTCTCGTATATCCTGCTCTATTCTAGTAATATTATGGTATATTCTGGTATATTCTGCTATATTCTAGTATATTCATTTATATTCTCGTATATTCTTCTATATTCTAATAATATTATGGTATATTCTGGCATATTCTGCTATATTCTAGTATATTCAGGTATATTCTCGTATATTCTTCTATATTCTAGTAATATTATGGTATATTCTGGTACGTTCTCCTATATTCTAGAAATATTATCGTATATTCTCGTATATTCTTCTATATTCGAGTAATATTATGGTATATTCAGGTATATTCTCGTATATTCTTCTATATTCTAGTAATATTATGGTATATTCTGGTATATTCTGCTATATTCTGCTATATTCTAGTATATTCATTTATATTCTCGTATATTCGTCTATATTCTAGTAATATTATGGTATATTCTGGCATATTCTGCTATATTCTCGTATATCCTGCTCTATTCTAGTAATATTATGGTATATTCTGGTATATTCTGCTATATTCTAGTATATTCATTTATATTCTCGTATATTCTTCTATATTCTAGTAATATTATCGTATATTCTGGCATATTCTGCTATATTCTATTATATTCAGGTATATTCTCGTATATTCTTCTATATTCGTGTAATATTATGGTATATTCTCTTATATTCTTCCATATTCGAGTAATATTATGGTATATTATGGTATATTCTTGTATATTCTGGTATATTCTAGTATATTCAGGTATATTCTCCGTATATTCTTCTATATTCTAGTAATATAATGGTATATTCTGGTATATTCTGGTATATTCTGCTATATTCTAGTATATTCATTTATATTCTCGTATATTCTTCTATATACTAGTAATATTATGGTACATTCTGGCATATTCTGCTATATTCTAGTATATTCTGGTA